>NC_036857.1:29485821-29617090 GCF_002910315.2 Salvelinus sp. IW2-2015
AGTAAACTGACTATCCTACCGATCCTCGACTTCGGCGATGTCATCTTCAAAATAGCTTCAATACTCTACTCGCAAACTGGATGCAGTTTATCACAGTGCCATTCGTTTGTTACTAAAGCACCTTATACGACCCACCACTGCGACCTGTATGCCCTAGTCGGCTGCCCTCGCTACATGTTCGTCGTCAGACCCACTGGCTCCAGGTCATCTACAAGGCTATGCTAGGTAAAGTGCCGCCTTATCTCAGTTCACTGGTCACGATGGCTACACCCCACCCGCAACACGCGCTCCAGCAGGTGATCTCACTGATCATCCCTAAAGCCAAAACCTCATTTGGACGCCTTTCCTTCCAGTCTCTGCTGCCTGCGACTGGAACGAATTGCAAAAATCTCTGAAGTTGGAGACTTTTATCTCCTCAACAACTTTAAAAATTTGCTATCCGAGCAGCTAACCGATCGCTGCAGCTTGTACATAGTCCATTTGTAAACTACCCACCCAATTTACCTACCTCACCCCCATACTGCTTTTATTTATTTACTTTTCTGCTCTTTTGCACACCAGTATCTCTTCTTGCACATGATCATCTGATGATTTATCACTCCAGTGTTAATCTGCTAAATTGTAATTATTCGATTTATTGCCTACCTCATGCCTTTTGCACACATTGTATATAGATTCTCTTTTTTCTACCATGTTATTGACTTGTTTATTGTTTACTCCATGTGTAACTCTGTGTTGTCTGTTCACACTGCTATGCTTTATCTTGGCCAGGTCGCAGTTGCAAATGAGAACTTGTTCTCAACTAGCCTACCTGGTTAAATAAAGGTGAAAAAAAAATAAAAATAAAAAAAAGCGGAGGGTGCAAATTTCAGACCATTCCAAAACTAATGCAGCCAGGGCGAGGGGAGTAGTCTCTGAGCAGTAGCATGTTCTTGTGCTCCGTCCTCCTATGACTCACCTGGTCAGAAGTAGTGCACTATACAGGGAATAGGGTGCCATTTGGGACACACACAGCCTATGGGAGAATCTCAATTGAGATTCTTCCTCTGACTCACCATACTCGGCGTCTTTAAAACAGGTGCCCAGAGTTTCCTGCTCGTCTGGGCTGTCCTCGTCGCTAAGGTGACGGGCCGGCCGCTTGACAGGCCGCTTCCCAGGGCGTTGGAATGTTGTCTTCTCTTTGGAGGCTCCTCCCCCTCTGCTCTTATTGGCTCCTGTCACCCACACGGCCCGCCCTCCTTTCTCTTTGACCATGCCCAGGCCCTCAGAAAGCCCTCCGGAGACAGACCGAGGGGAGGAAGAGGAGGAAGAGGAGGAGGAGGAAGAGGATGGAGGGTTGGCCATAGAGAGCATGCCCTGGATGGCATCTCGCGTGCTGGGAGAGGCTGGGGTTTCCTCACTTGAGGGTGGAGAGGGAGGACAAGAGATGAGTGATCTCCACACAAACAGCACTAAAATGTAGAGGACATATGTTGCAAAAATGTATATTACGCAAGTTAACCTGTTCTGTTCATGAAGGCAGTGAGTGAAACATTCATCCTCCCAACTTCATTGGCTCCCATTTTGGATACATTTTTCCATTGGCAATCTGATGCCAAGGCAGAACGCAAATACATTTTTCGAATGATTGACTTGAGTTCAAATAGAGATTACAATACGTGGTAGTCTGACTGCTCAGAATATCTGAACACAAGTTGCAGAGGGCTGGTTTTGAGAATAAAACAATATGATTGAGGTTTCTGAAATGTCCAGAAGTGTCAGTCAGGCCGTACCTGAGTGCCGAGTCCAGCCCTGCCACCTGTTTGCTGGCTTTCAGCAGGTCCAGGATTCCCCCTGCTCCACCCTTCACGCCATGGACAGTCATGGTCTCCTCCTCATCTGTGGTGTAGTCCTCCTCAATGTCAAAGTCCACCTCACCTGGTTCTCTGATGCGATGTGGGTCAGAGCATGGCTTAGCCCTCGGCAGCTTCCTAGGAAGACCTGACGGAAACAGGGTCTTGTTCAGTAGGCACAAAATGGAAGAATACCATTTGAAACTGTGTGAAATGGGGAGGAACTAATAGAAATGTTACATTTGTACGTTTTCCTTAGCAAAAGGTTGTTACAACATGTGCTCTGATGGAAAACGATCCAGGCATACAGACACAGGTTTATAGTTTGTTCCTTGCTCCACCAACGGACCAAACCTGCCCCAGACACCAATGATAAAACTGACTGGTAGATTACGTCACTCTATCCCAAAGGATGCCTAAAAAGTGTTTTTATTGCTTTCATATCAATTTAGCCTCAAGGCTCGCTCAGTTGGCTGAACCAAATGCCCCAACAAGTTCAGAAAACGTTTTTTTATTGCTTAGTAATGCTATCACGAAAGAAGTGCTCTCGAAGTATATTTCCATTTGTACTATATCATGTAAACTTACCAATTAGTTTCTTCTTGCTGGATCCCCCAGCCTTGCGTCGTGGAGGAGGTGTCTCGTCAATCTGTAGCTCGTCCTCTGACTCAAAGTCTGACAGGGCAGAACCTCCCATAGCATGGTGCTGGAAGTGAGGTGCACGGCCGGCACTGTTACTGCCACCTGAACGACCACCCTTCTTCCTGTGGTCAGAAAGAAAGAAACTTATATGAACATGTCGATGACACAATGTCAAATGCAAACAGAAAGTGATAAGAGATAAAGAGGTCGCCTAACATCCCAGTCTTACCCCTGTATTTTGCCGTTGGTCAGCACCAGRTTCAGTTTGCTCTTGCTCATTTTCCCCTGGAACTCCTCCAAGGGTAGCTCAAACTGGAGATGGAGAGAAATCACAAGCACCCATTAGCATCACAAATCCATGCAAACAAACACTGTACTCCGGTTGAGAGCTGAATAAAACTAGAACTTTCAACTTTATTTGTCCCAGAGGGATTTTCATTTTAGGTAAAATGACTATTTCATTTACATTTCATTTATTAAAATGTATTTGACAGGGACAAGGCACATCAATCACCAATTGAACAGACGTACCTTGTTCTTGTTTTTCTTGTTACCAGATTGGCATTTCTTCAGTGTGTGTTTGGTGTGGATCTCCAGGAGGTCCAGCTCTCCTGCCTCTTTCATTAAGCCCTTTTGGCCCTTCTTTTTGGGGCTGGGGGACACATCCTTGGGTTTGGGGCCTCTCTTCTTCCCCGGGGGGCGGCCAGGGCTCTGGGAGACGGCTAGAGGGGAGGCTTTGGGGAGGGGCGAGGGGAAGCCCTGTGTAGAGGTGAAAGGAGCCGCAGGACGGCCTTGCTGGAAGATGTCCTGGAGTGGCAGAGAGGACAGAGTACTTTTAGTAAGCCAGACTGAAATTAATTCATACACACTCATATGCCTGATAGGGACTCACTATAGTGGTGACCTGAACTGTACAGACTCAGATATTATGGTAGATGAACAACTAGGCCAGTCCAGTAGCTTGGCTCAGTTTGCCTCAGTGTACTCTTTTGGGCTCCTGAGTGGTGCAGCGGTCTAAATCACTGCATCTCAGTGCGAGAGGCGTCACTACAGTCCCTGGTTTGAATCCAGGCTGAATCACATCCGGCCATGATTGGGAGTTCCATAGGGCGGCGCACAATTGGCCCAGCGTCGTCCAAGTTTGGCCGGGGTAGGCCGTCATTGTAAATAAGAATTTGTTCTTAACTGACTTGCCTAGTTAGATAAAAGTTAAATAACTAAATATAAGCAATAAAAAAAATGAAATATTTGTCAGTGTCTCCACCTCCCCAGGCCAGCTTACCTCCACCAGTCGTATCTCCTTGGCCAGGTCCTTGACCAGCTGCTGAGTCTTAATGGTCTCTGGAATCTCCACCTCGTGGTCAGTCAGCGACTGGTGGAAGGACAAAAACATAACGTCACCATAAGACACAAAGGACTATAGCACCCACTACAACTAGCTTCCTGATATCTTGTGCCATTGTTCATAATGTTTACGACTGACTATGAAGGATGTTATAACGTCTTCAGTGGCTGCTATAAAGGCTTGATGAATGCATAGATAAGGGGGCCTACAGTAAAGAGCTACCTCTTTGCGTGTCCAGGTGCGGAAAGCGTTGTTGAGGGCTTTGGCTCCGTGGACCAGGTAGGTAGCAGGGTGTCTGCGGTTCTCTCTCAGACCTGCAACGTAGACCAACCTAGAAGTTATCAAGGTTCTTGACAAACATTGCCCAAAGAAATGCAGTTCATTAGAGAGCAGAGGGAAAAACATGTTTATGATGAAGCACCTCACCTCTGAATGTGTCAAGCAGGTGCTTGCCAACATACCAGCACACAGTCTCAAAGTTTGGGAAACTGAACAGGTCGGCTGTACTCAACCTCTTCTCTATTTCATACGCTCTGATGAGGAAAGAAGACAGAACACAGGGTGAATGGTTATTAACATTTGGTAATTGGAATGTATAGCACAATGGTAATGGAAATGTATTGAGTGAGCCATTTTCAAAATGGCATTGTAGTTATGAATGGTAGAGAAAGGTTGCTATGATCAGTTCAGATAAACTGAGTACTGCAAGTGATACGACTCACGTTTTAGTAGGAGGCAGGAGTGAAGGGACTTACCGGAGCTGCATGTCAATGTTGAGACTGTGTAGGAAATTCCCTCCGAAAGCCACGCAGTCCACAGGAGTCAGTACAGCATGGATCCATCCTGAGAGAGACACACACAGGTACATTGAAAACCCTCAGGCATATACAGGTAAAATACAATCATACAGTTGAAGTCGGAAGTTTACATACACCTTAGCCAACTACATTTAAACTTAGTTGATCACAATTCCTGACATTTAATCCTAGTAAAAATTCCCTGTCTTAGGTCAGTTAGGATCACCACTTTATTTTAAGAATGTGAAATGTCAGAATAATAGTAGAGGGAATTATTTATTTCAGCTTTRATTTCTMTCATCACATTCCCAGTGGGTCAGAAGTTTACATACACTRAATTAGTATTTGGTAGCATTGCCTTTAKATTGTTTAACTTGGGTCAAATGTTTCAGGAAGCCTTCCACAAGCTTCCCACAATAAGTTGGGTGAARTTTGMCCCYTTCCTCCMGACAGAGCTGGTGTAARTGAGTCAGGTTTGTAGGCCTCCTTGCTCGCACACGCTTTTTCAGTTCTGCCCACAAATTTTCTATAGGATTGAGGTCAGGGATTTGTGATGGCCACTCCAATACCTTGACTTTGTTGTCCTTAAGCCATTTTGCCACAACTTTGGAAGTATGCTTGGGGTCATTTGGAAGACCCATTTGCGACCAAGCTTTAACTTCCTGACTGATGTCTTGAGTGATGCTATCTATTTTGTGAAGTGCATCAGTCCTTCCTGCAGCAAAGCATCCCCACAACATGATTCTGCCACTCCCGTGCTTCACGGTTGGGATGGTGTTCTTTGGCTTGCAAGCCTCCCCTTTTTCCTCCAAACATAACGATGGTTATTACGGCCAAACAGTTCTATTTTTGTTTCATCAGACCAGAGGACATTTCTCCAAAAAGTATGATCTTTGTCCCCATGTGCAGTTGCAAACCGTAGTCAGGCTATTTTATGGCGGTTTTGGAGCAGTGGCTTCTTCCTTTCAGGTTATGTTGATATAGGACTCGTTTTACTGTGGATATAGATACTTTTGTACCTGTTTCCTCCAGCATCTTTACAAGGTCCTTTGCTGTTGTTCTGAGATTGATTTGCACTTTTCGCACCAAAGTACGTTCATCTCTAGGAGACAGAACGCGTCTCCTTCCTGAGCGGTATGGCGGCTGCGTGGTCCCATGGTGTTTGTACCAGCGTACTATTGTTTGTACAGATGAACGTGGTACCTTCAGGAGTTTGGAAATTGCTCCCAAGGATTAACCAGACTTGTGGAGGTCCACAATTTTTTTTCTATTTTTTCTTCTTAGGTCTGGCCTAATTTCTTTTAATTTTCCCATGATGTCAAGCAAAGAGGCACTGAGTTTGAAGGTAGGCCTTGAAATACATCCACAGGTACACCTCCAATTGACTCAAATTATGTCAATTAGCCAACCAGAAGCTTCTAAAGCCATGACATAATGTTCTGGAGTTTTCCAAGCTGTTTAAAAGGCACAGTCAACTTAGAGTATGTAAACTTCTGACCCACTGGAATTGCGATACAGTGAATTACAAGTGAAATAATCTGTCTGTAAACAGTTGTTGGAAAAATTACTTGTGTCATGCAAAGTAGATGTCCTAACCGACTTGCCAAAACTATAGTTTGTTTAACAAGACATTTGTGGAGTGGTTGAAAACGAGTTTTAATGACGCCAACAATCTAAGTGTATGTAAACTTCCGACTTCAGTTGTACGCTACCAGTCAAAAGTTTGGACACACCTACTCATTCAAGGGTTTTTCTTTATTTTGACTATTTTCTACATTGTAGAATAATAGTTTAGACATCAAAACTATGAAATAACACATATGGAATCATGTAGTAACCAGAAAAACTGATAAACAAATCAAAAACTATATTATATATTTGAGATTCTTCAAAGCAGTCACCCTTTGCCTTGATGACAGCTTTGCACACACTTTGCATTCTCTCAACCAGCTACATGAGGTACTAACCCGGAATGCATTTCAATTAACAGGTGTGCCTTCTTAAAAGTTAATTTGTGGAATTTCTTTCCTTCTTAATGTGTTTGAGCCAATCAGTTGTGTTGTGACAAGGTAAGGTTGGTATACAGAATTTTGCCCTATTTAGTAAAATACTAAGTCCATATTATGGCAAGAACAGCTCAAATAAGCAAAGAGAAATGACAGTCCATCATTACTTTAAGACATGAAGGTCAGTCAATGCAGAAAATGTCAAGAACTTTTCAACTTTCTTCAACTGCTATGATGAAACTGGCTCTCATGAGGACCACCACAGGAAAGGAAGACCCAGAGTTACCTTAGCTGCAGAGGATAAGTTCATTAGAGTTACCAGCCTCAAACTGCAGCCCAAATAAATGCTTCACAGATTTCAAGAAAAAGACACCTCTCAACAGCAACTGTTCAGAGAAGACTGCGTGAATCAGGCCTTCATGATTGAATTGCTGTAAAGAAACCACTACTAAAGGACACCAATAAGAAGAAGAGACTTGTTTGGGCCAAGAAACACGAGCAATGGACTTTCACCGGTGGAAATCTGGCCTTTGGTCTGATGAGTCCACATTTGAGATTTTTGATTTCAACCGCCGTGTCTTTGTGAGATGCAGAGTAGGCGAACGGATGATCTCCGCATGTGTGGTTCCCACCGTGAAGCATGGAGGTGTGATGTTGCATTGCTGGTGACACTGTCTGTGATTTATATAGAATTCAAGGAACACTTAAACAGCATGGCTACCAAAGCATTCTGCAGCGATACGCCATCCCATCTGGTTTGCGCTTAGTGCGACAATCATTTGTTTTTCAACAGGACAATGACCCAGCACACATCCAGGCTGTGTAAGGGCTATTTGACCAAGAAGGAGAGTGATGGAGTGCTGCATCAGATGACCTGGCCTCCACAATCACCCGACCTCAACCCAATTGAGATGGTTGGGGATGAATTGGACCGCAGAGTGAAGGAGAAGCAGCCAACAAGTGCAGCATGTGTTGGGAACTCCTTCAAGACAGTTGGAAAAGCATTCCTCTTGAAGCTGGTTGAGAGAATGCCAAGAGTGTGCAAAGCTGTCAAAGGCAAAGGGTGGCTACTTTGAAGAATCTCAAATATATTTTGATTTGTTTAAAAGTATTTTGGTTACTACATGATTCCATGTGTTATTTCATAGTTTTGATGCCTTCACTATTATTCTACAATGTAAAAATGACGAAAAACGAATGAGTAGGCGTGTCCAAACTTTTGACTAGTGCCGTATATGAACTGTCACATAATATATACGGAGTTCTGACAAGCTCCACCAGGAATGCACTGTATGTAAAACACATCACCAGAAGCAATAACAGGCCTGTCACACCACTAGTCCCTGTTTCAGAAGACAAACCATAACATCTGACCACACTTTGTTGAATACCTGGGTAAATGAAGAGGGTGAATACCTGTTGGGATGAAGAGCGTGTTCCCCTGTTTGACAGAGCACTTGTAGCACATGTCCACCTGGTCCCCGAAGAACATCTCGTTCTGATTGGACGAGGAGCTCCAGCGCTCAAACAAGGCAAGGTTGGCTGGCGTGGGGGAGATCAGGTAGAAGATCTTCTCACCCTGAGAGACACACGTAGACATTTATCTAACAGTGACAGCGCTCACTAATCAACCTTTCCGTTTCCACATCAACGTGAAAGTGGAAGAGTTAAAAGGAGAGAATTGTCATCCGTCAGACATTACAATGACGAACAAGGTAAAGTCAGGCATGGACATCATACATTAAAATGTTATATCTCTCTTAAGTCTCCTAGTATATAACACTCAAATTATGCATGTCAGCACAGCAGGAAGAATGCCTAGTTCAAACAGTCCCTTTACACAATCTGGCCCAAAAATGTCCCAATAACTGCCCTCTTCTTACCCGTAGTACATGGTACCAGACAGAGGTACCTCCGAAGTCGATGTGGAAGTCTGTGTAGCTGTCCTTGACCCCCATGAGGCAGTATTTCTGGACGTTGGGCCGCTCAAACACGGACTCCTCAGGCCACAGGTTCTCCACCCACGACAGCTTCCTCACTATCTTCGGAGTCTCCACCAAATTTGACAGCCTGTGACAGAAAATGGACATTTGACTTTTGTTCAACCAAATGATGTACTGGTGACAAGGAAGACCCCTAGAGAGCAATACCAACCAATGACTGCATTGACACAAGAACAAGCAGTGTGGTGTACCTGGTCTCAGAGAACTCTAGGCTGATGACGTTAAGGACTCGGTCTCTGTTGGGGCTGTTGTAGTACTCCACAAAGTCTCCTAGGCGCATCTTCAGGTCAGCTTGGCGAGACACGTCAATCACATCAATCTCCCTGTCCGGACCTATAGACAACATGCAATCAACAAACAAAACACGTCTTGCCGCTCCCCACACAGAGTGCTTTATTCCTGCACAGTGATCATATACAACATCAACTTCACAGAGGTCTTGTTGTGTGAGATAAGACCGTAGTTTACTCTGGTAACCTACACTAGGTTACATCTCTTATGGTAATGGGATGTCAAGTTGAGACGTGAGTAGTTAAAGAGCAGGTATGACAGAGCCTTGTACTGTATGTAGAGTTGCAGGTTTACATTGACATTTTAATCATTGAATTGAGCAGATGCCCTTATCCAGGGAGACTTACTTAGAGTCAGTGCATTCAACTAAGGTAGGTAAAGGTACCATAGAAGACAACATATAAATCAGTGTTCTAGTTAATGATGTGGGGAAAACAAGCAAATATTAAAATGACTGCACGTGAAACCAAAATTGTCGCTAAAGACGGAGAGGTTTACCGATGTAGTGCTCTACGTCGTTGACTCCGAAGTTCCCCGGGGGCAGGTTCATGCCCAGGCCGTCCCTCCTGAGGACCATGACAGGAACACTGAACGAGCGCTCCTCCAGGAACTCCACTGTCAGCTGGGCCCCCGACGGCTTTAACAATACCTCATCAGCACTGCACATAGAGATTGGAAAATAGTGAGGGACACAGAGAAATAGAATAACTGGAATAAGAAAAGCGTCTTAGACTGCTGCAATTTCACAGTACACTCAATATGGCAGATATGGTATTATGATGCAAAATTCAACTTCTATGGTGAGAACCAGGTCAGAACTGTAAAGTTAGAGAAAATGATTAAAGTACCACTCGAAATTATACATTATCTGACAATAAAAAAATGCAGATTCAAAAGCCATATTTTTGACCACTCAGATAGTTTTGAGACGCTATACTGTATGGACGCAAGCAAAACGCTACGCATGAAATCCTTTACATTGTAGGTCTCGGGCTGGGTTCTTTCTCTGCGAGGCGGTCATTTTAGGTGAATGTTCATGCTAGATAAAAGACAGTCTGGATGAGAATGAACACGTATAGACATAATGTAATACGGGAGGTTTACCTTGGAAAGGTTCTGCTTCGTAGCTCCCTGACAAACTGTGGGCTGCCTGTCTTTACCGGTCGACCAGAAGTTTCTCTTCCTCCAGCATCAGCCTGCTTGGTACCTCCACGCCGCTTCCTCACTGCGGAACATACAGTGGACAACAACAGACTTGCATTACAACCACGCTACTACTACTTGTGCTATTACAACCACACTACTACTATACTATTACTACTAGTAGTATTACTAAAGGCAGACCAGGTAACAAAACTGACAGAAGTGAGGAATTGTTATGTGTATTGGCATGTGTATTTCTATAGAGCCAAGTTTTCTAATCCCGTCCTAGAGTACCCCTAGCCATTCAGAATGTATTCAGAACTAGCACACCTGATGCTACAGATTCAAACAGGTCTGAAATATGGGTGAAATATAAAAATACAGCCTGGGAAGCAAATTCAAAGAGACAGAGGGACTTACTGACAGAGGGCCCATGGGTGACCTGACAGTTGGGACAGTGGTACAGGTCAATCTCTGCTGCTTTGTCTTCCTCCACTCCAACACAACTAGACAAACAAACAAACAAACAAACATGTACTTATAGCCTACTGTATACAGTCAGCAATTATACTGAACAAAAATATAAACACAACATGCACCAATTTCATTGATTTTACTGAGTTACAGTTCATATGAGGAAATCAGGCAATTGAAACATTTATTAGGCCCTAATATATGAATTTCCCATGACTGGGAATACTGATTTGCATCTGTTGGTCACAGATACCTTAAAAAAAAAATGGGCCTCTGGATCTCGTAATGGTACTTTTGTGCATTCAAATTGCCATCGATAAAATGCAATTGTGTCTGTAGCCTGCCCATACCATAACCCCACCGCCACCACGGGGCACTCTGTTCACAACGTTGACATCAGCAAACTGCTTGCCCACACAACGCCATACGTGTTCTGCGGTTGTGAGGCCGGTTGGACATACTGCCAAATTCTCTAAAACAACGTTTAAGGTGGCTTATGGTAGATAAATGAACATTCAATACTCTGGCAAAAGCTCTGGTGGACATTCTTGCAGTCTGCATGCCAATTGCACGCTCCCTCATAATTTGAGACATCTGTAGCGTTGTGTGACAACTTTTATTATCCCCAGCACTAGGTTCACCTGTGTAATGATCATGCTGTTTAATCAGCTTCTTGATATGCCACACCTGTTAGGTGGATGGACTATCTTGAAGGAGAAATGCTCACTAACAGTGATGTAAACAAATTTGTGCACAACATTTTTGAGAAATAAGCCTTTTGTGCATATGGTACATTTCTGGGATATTTTACTGCAACTCATGAAACATTGGACCAACACTTAACATGCTGTGTTTATATTTTTGTTCAGTGTAGTAACGCTCAATGAAACTGAAATATAACTTACCTTCCATGGAACCAGTCTTGACATATGTCACACTCGATCATAAAGCGTGTGACATCGTAGGGCAGGCGACACAGGCAGTACACTGGAACAGACGCCATACTGGGAGTGTAAACTGACTGACAGTTAGGCTTAAATCTACTCTGTGAATATGGCAGCACGACACTAGTTTGCAATTAGAATTAGTTTACGGTTGCATTGAGCTCTGAAAAAATATATGGTTCAAATGGCGTTTGTACTGAAGCAGCACAGGGCAGTGCCAGTAACAGGTTAACTGTGGTGTGTCACTTCACTTGGAATAGGTGCCTAGCCCACTGCTTTCTGTCACACATGGTGCATTGTATTCGCCATGATTAGGCACCTGTTGAAATGGGAAAGAAGAGAGCACAAACATATATGTCAAAAAGTCTGCAGGGATGTGGGTGTTAATTTGAGGATAAGAAAGATAAGTTCCTCTAAGTCGTTTTACTGACCGAATGTTCTCACTGTAAATTGCTATACTTGGCTCGCTAGCAGTGGGTCTGAATAGTAAGCTAGCCCACGATTAGGCAATACAAAAGTTAGCTAGCTAACAATAACACTTCTAAACTGGCTAATAAATGTATGGGGAGGGGTAGGCCTTGCAAAATGTCTGACAGCTCTCGCATATGAATTGGAATTCAGACAAATAACTGGCTAATTAGCTAGTACTAGGGGAGGGAAAGTAACATTAGCCAGTTAGCAACTTAGCTAGCTAACTATAGTAGCTAGATTTGTAAACACTGCAGCCTGGCTAACAATGGCTTTTCGCAAGTACCTAGACTATGCTAACGTAACTAGCTAACAAACGAAAAGCGCAGGTAATTGAACGTTACCGATTCATAGCAAGCTGGTAATAATGTGTATTAGTTCAACGCTATCTTTTCGTTAGTTGCAATTCAAGACCACACATAGCCAGTTTATTCGCTACAGTAACTTAGTTGTCAGCGCAACATGCTAGCCACCATTGGCTAAGCTTAGCAACTTAAGTTAGCTGGTAACGTTAGCTAAACAGCGGATAAGTCTATATTTAGCTAAATATATTGCATTTTAAATTAGTTTATCGTGAAAATAGAATATATAATATTGAATCACCTATAAGTTTGTTGTACGTTCAGAAAATCGGTCCGAAATAATTTCTTACCGGGATTTAAACTGTCCGATTGCTGCAGAGAGGCCACCGGCCAAGCATTCGAAATCGGTTGAAATCCTTACGAAAGGCTGAGGATCGATGAGGCCTTATTATGCAGCGCAAAGTATTCAAAAACAGCCCTTACTGCATTGTCTTTTTCCCCTACAAATGATATCCAGGCGTGTAGGTTAAGTCACAAAATGTATATTGCAGGGTTTGAA
Source organism: Salvelinus sp. IW2-2015 (assembly GCF_002910315.2). Lineage (NCBI taxonomy): Eukaryota > Metazoa > Chordata > Actinopteri > Salmoniformes > Salmonidae > Salvelinus > Salvelinus sp. IW2-2015. Next base: position 29,498,628 of record NC_036857.1, read on the forward strand.
AAGATTAAAAGACCACTACATGAGCACTGTTACTATAAACAACTCAGAAATACAGACATTTGTGATGGAGCAACGCCATTTCAAAGCACTCGCATAGACTGTCTGTAGTTGAAGGAACAATAAAGTTGCGCTAGTGAAGAACTACAATAGCGGTACATCAATACTTCAAATGTAGGCCTACACACAAAATGAAACAATATTTACATTACAGTTGAGTAATTAGTGTAATAACCAGCTATTGCACTGTAATAACTGCAATAACCTGGGCCTGTAATTATACTGAACGAAAATATGAGTGCAACATGCAACAATTTCAAAGATTTAGAGTTAACAGTTCATATAAGGAAATCAGTCAATTGAAAGGAATTAACTAAGCCCTAATCTATGGATTTCACATGACTGGGAATACAGATATGCATCTGTTGGTCACAGATACCTTTAAAAAAAAGTAGGGGTGTGGATCAGAAAACCAGTCAGTATCTGGTGTGACCACCATTTGCCTCATGCAGCGCAACACATCTCTTTCGCATAGAGTTGATCAGGCTGTTGATTGTGGCATGTGGAATGTTTTCACGCTCCTCTTCAATGACTGTGCAAAGTTGCTGGATATTGGCGGGAACTGGAACACGCTGTCATACACATCGATCCAGAGCATACCAAACATGCTCAGTGGGTGACATGTCTGGTGAGTATGCAGGGTATGGAAGAACTGGGACATTTTCAGCTTCCAGGAATTGTGTAAAGATCCTTGCGACATGGGGCAGTGCATTATCATGCTGAAACATAAGGTGATGGTGGCAGATTAATGGCAAGACAATGGGCCTCAGGATCTCGTCACGCTATCTCTGTGCATTCAAATTGCCATTGATAAAATGCAATTGTGTTTGTTATCCGTAGCTTATGCCTGTCCATACCATAACCCCACCACCACCATGGGGTACTGTTCACAACGTTGACATCAGCAAACCGCTCGCTCACACAACGCCATACACGTGGTCTGCGGTTGTGAGGCCGGTTGGACGTTTTGCCAAATTCTCAAAAACTACAAAGGCAGTTTTTTGTTGAGAAATTAACATTCAATTCTCTGGCAAAAGCTCTGGTGCACATTCCTGCAGTCAGCATGCCAATTGCAAGCTACTTCAAAACTTGAGACATCTGTGGCATTGTGTTGTGTGACAAAACTGCAAATTTTAGAGTGGCCTTTTGTCCCCAGCACAAGGTGCACCTGTGTAATGATCATGCTGTTTAATCAGCTTCTTGATATGCCACACCTTTCAGGAGGATTTTCTTGGCAAATGAGAAATGCTCACTAACAGGGATGCAAACAAATATTTTTGTGTGTATGGAACATTTCTGGGATCGTTTATTTCAGCTCATGAAAGATGGGACCAACACTTTACATGTTGCGTTTATATTTTTGTTCAGTGTATATCAATTATTTCAACTATATGACAAGATTGGTGAAATTGAAGACAGGTGTGGGTCCAACAGAATAAGCAATAAAATGCCCATTAACAGTTTGATGTTTAACACCATTTATTTTGATTAGTTACAAAAACATAAATAAAATCAACAATTGAATTAGTTACAATATTACAGAGGTTAAATCACCAGAAACATATGTTTTATTTCTAGGTTTTTGGATTTAAATGTCCTTCTAAATCATTGGTTCTCAGTCAGGTGTAATATCAGGACAAGTGTGTGTTAGATGAGCCCAATGGCCTAAAGGTAGTCTAGGCCTACCTCTTGACGGTGTTTCATTGTTTGTCCAGTGAATCAAGTTTCCGTAGAGATAAAAACAAGTTGATACAGTATATCTCTATGATTAGAACCATACTGACAAAACCTCTCACAATTGAAACATGATGTAGCTATTACTCTGTTTCAACACAAAGTCTGAGAGGAATATAATATATCCTGGGGGGACTCCAACAGAGATGAGAAGCAATGTTTTCTAGTGTCAGATAACCTCAGATATATTTTAAAATACTGATCAGGACACGATTTTACATTTTGTACAACCCCATTTCAAAATACAAAAATAATATTTTTTTCCTTTAGATTACATTTTGGTAACACATCAGGGCGAGTTCCACATTTCCTTTTCATGAATATCATCAAAGCTGTGACATATGGTCAACATGTTAGTATTGACTTGACAGCACAGTAACTTCCTCCCCTCCACTAATAATATTAAACTATATTACTGTGAAAATGTGGGTTGTCTCATAAAAATAAAACATAAATACTGAAAACCATTATGTTAAACTATATATTCATATTCAATTGGTAAAGTGTTTAGTTTGTGAACAACTATAAGCACCAACTGTTTTAGCTCCCCAAAAGGAATTTGAATGTTTTGTTTTTCCTCCTTCCACTTTCATTAGTTTTAGTGAGTTTTCAGCTCACTATGAAGCAGTATTTCACATATGCTCTACAATCTCCTCTTTGCTGTGGGAAAAACTCTCTATCATTATACATTTAAATAAAAACAGAAATACTGCATTAACTGTAAAACTTATAGTACCAAGTAAGCTTTCAGAAAATGTATTTATCAATGGTCAGATTTGTATGTATAGCTAAATGCAATGATGATTGTACTGTATCTCATTGTCCATGTGCATCCCTGTATCTGTCACTCACTGGAGTAAGTTGAGAAATGGAAGTCAGTAAACCTTTTGCTGTGTGCATGCAGCACTTAACAGATCCTTCTAGTCGAATTTACAAAAGAGTAATTCACACGTAAAATAACTTAAGGACAAAAATGTTCACTAATAATTAAATCCAGAAAAAGTACTCGGTCTTGACAAATAGCCCAGTGAGGCTCTCACAATGCTGTCTAACAACAAACTTCTTTTTTTAAATTACACTTTTTTAATTTAACCTTTATTTAACTAGGCAAGTCAGTTAAGAACAAATTCTTATTTACAATGACACGCTGGGCCAATCTGGTACAGTAACAACTAATGTGAGAGTCTACTTTATGGAAGTAGTGGGGATTCGATTTGTGATGCAGTGCAGCAATATTACAAAGCTTTTGTCACACAAAAGAAAACAGTCACACACACACACACACACACAGTAAAGTATTAATTCTAAAAGGCAATATGAGGACAGCCCATATACAGTTGGTTTCCCCATTCCATAAAATGACTTGGCAGTTTGTTTTCTTATCAGTTTTCCTAATTGCACCTTTGATATGCAGTGCAGCGATTGGTAGTGAGGAAATTCAACATTTCCTTAAAACAAATTGATTCTAGCTCAAATAAAACAGATTTATTTCTGATCAATAAATTACCTCAGAGTTTGTTGTTGTGCACAGCAGCAGACGTGAGAAATATAAGCACAAGTGCAAGCAGATTGCAGACAAGTCAAGGTACATTGTAGCCGTAAGGTCATGCAGTCTTAGTGTTTTGATGAGTGTTTATTCAATGAAAGCTCACTGAACATATTCATCAATTAAATCAAAATATCAGCATATATTGATCACAATTTAATCATGTTACTCAACATGTTATTTAAAATCTTCTTTAATCTACTGATTGACATTTTTTATCAATGTAAAAAATGATAATCCACAAAGTACATGCCTTGCCCGTGCACTACACTGTACAACAGTGTGCTTAGTGGCATTGTGGTAGTGATAATAGCCAGGTAGCACCACTATTACCATGCTCTGTGGTGTTACTGTAACATGCTGTTGTTGCACCTGCTTTATATCTCATTGGTAGCCTGTTGAAACATTTGTGCTATACTCATGTAAGAGGTCAGTTAATGCGTAAATGTTTGGTTGTTAACGTGCTTCTACAAAATTATTTGGTTAAACGCCACCACAGACAAATCAGGACATCACAGGATGATACAATTTAGATGACAGTTACTAATTGCACTTTTAAAATTCATAGTCCTTTTCGATATAAGTAAGCATTGACAAATAAAAAAAATAAAAAAATGTCAATGCATAATAATGTCAATGTTTTGTGTTCCTTCACGTCTCAGCTTGGGAGGAAGAGTTCTGGGTCAAACTTAGTTGGATTTTAAAAATAACATGGCCGTTACTTGGTGTCAAAACACACAAGGAATACGTACTGAGGGAATCAATGGCAACACAAACAAACACGCACACACACACATTACCTAATTTTGTACATCTCAAACACACCAATATCATGACCCCCCCCCCCCCCCAAGAGTTCCATATTGCCCTCTGTCTGTACATACTCTGTCTACATAGACTCAACCATCTCTCACATTCACTTCCCATCTCATCTTTACAAATATAATGGCGTCCATTTTCTCATTGTCAGACGTTACCTCTCATAACATACACAATCTCAAACTTTCCACATGGTTTTTGCACATCCATCATCTCCATCTTTTTTTCTACTTCCCTCGTTCCATCCTAATCTAACACTCTTCCCCTCTCATTTTCTTTTTACTGCTGTCCCAGAGGAAGAGTGGAGGTTGGGGGCGTGGGGTGAAGTTTGGCACTGGATGGTCGAGCAGCAGCAGAGCAGGAGGAGGAGCAGGAGGAAGAGGAGGAGCAGAAGCACAATGCCCCCCCGGGGCCACCGGAGGCAGAAACAGCAGCAGCAGGAGCAGCGCCAGTGTCTATGGGCTCCACTACCGCATTGTTGCTAGACCCAGGAATCAGACACCCAGGCTGAGCTAGGGCCAGCTGAGACGACGGGGACACCTGGGAAGGCAACAGAGGTTTATTCTGATTCGGAGGTGGGGCTCCTACACCTAAATGGGGCTGCTGGGGTATCTGTTGTTGCCCTGTCTGTGGCTCTACGGGAGACAGGGACTGAGACAGTAGTGGAGTCTGGATTAGGGGCTGTATCTGTAATGGGTGAGTAGGCTGGGCTTGCTGGAGATGTAAACTTTGCTGCAGCTGAGGGACTGGAGGCATGTGTGTTTGTTGTTGTTGTGGTCCTGGTGGTCCCCCCACCCCTCTCCACTGACTCAGGCTCCCCCCAGTGGTGTACTGAGCTGGGGTTGGAGCAGTGAGGCTGGAGGGGGCTGGGGAGGCCTGGGGGTTCAGTGGTGCCACAGGGAACCAACCAGGAGGAGCCACCTGGAAGGAAGACATCACTAATGTGACACACAATAATGACATCCAACGGTTTTTGGTAGCTTGCAGTCATACACTGAATTGTACAAACATGTACAAGCGTGTACACAATACATTGGCAATGGAATACTGTACATGGGCAATAAATACACATGCACTGTATATGTATAGGTCATGTGAGGCCTGGTGCGTTACCTCTGTGGCCTGTGGCCACCCTCCCAACTCCTGCACCTGCTGAATCTGCTTGATCTGATTGAGCGAGGGCTTGGGAGCGGCGGGACCCACTGTCTCCTTCGTCCAATCATCAACCAGTCTGTGCAAGTCATCTGTGAACATGCTCTTTCTGGCACCCTGGGAGGGAGGACTGTGGTCTGAGAAGAGAGAAAGGGAAGATAATCAATCAAACACTACTTATTCAGAGGAAGAGTTAGGTTTCGGTGAAACCATTACCTCTTTTGGTAGTCAGTAGGGTGGTTTGTTCTGGGTTGCAGTATGGCGGCAGTTTTCTCTGTTCTCCCCCTGAGAAACTACTGGACTGTTGTATACCTTCAGCAGAGACAACAGAGTCAGACATCACATATATCACGTTCAGTGGGAGAGAGATGATCGAGAGAGAGAGAGAGAGCGAAAGATAAAACAGAGAGCGAGAAGAGAGAAAGAGAGAAGACCGAGGGAGAGAGAGAAATACACAGATCAAGACTGAAAGACCGAGAGTAGACCCAGAAAGAGAGATTGGTTACCGGGGTGACCAGCGAGTACATTGTTGTCCATGTGGGAGTGGGGCCTGGGCCGGAGCTTGGCTTTGGCCTGCCTGGGCCTGCGGGGGGAGAGGGCTGGGGACCCTGAGGGGAAGGGTGGGGTGCGGGGCAGGGTCTGCCGGTGGTCTTTGAGGGAGCGCAGCTGTCTGTACAGCTCCTGGAGCTGTCTGTTCTGCTGAGCGTGGAGGGACACCACCTCCTTGATGTGCCTGGGGAAGAGAGGTAAAATACAGGGGGAGGAATGGAGGAGGGAGACATGAAGAGAATGGGGTTTGGGAGATCATTAATGGCAGAGCGACAGAGTTGAGGAGTGATATGTTGAGAATGTAGACAGGCAGGGATGGAATGGAGTGGTTGGGTGGGAGAAAGAGTAAAAATTGGTCAGTCAAAATAGAACATCAACATGTTGAATGATACTGAAAATAAACCCTGTCCCTTTTTTCCCCTCCGTCTCCCAGATGGGTCATTGACTGCACAAAATTAATTCCCAATAAACTAGGTATTCTATTGTATCATCTCACTTCTCTCTCAGCGTGTGCAGCTCCTTCCTCAGGTCTTCATCCTCCATCTCACTCTCCTCATCATCGCTACTGCCCAGGGGAGAATGACCATGCCCGTGACCATGTCCTCGGGGTGGGTGGCTCAGTGCTGGAGTCCTCTTCCCTTCTTCCCTCTCTCCCTCCTTCCCTCGGGTCCTCCTCCTCCCTCTCTCCAGGTCAGGAGACACAGGGGAGCTGTCCGTCAGTTCTTTCTCCTCTTTCTGGGCCTCCGTCTGGGTCACAGAGAAGCGCCCCACTTTCCTGTGGCTGCTGCCCGTACCGCATGCTGCCTCCTTGGGGGGAGAGGCCTCAGGGGGCTGGGGCACTGGGGTGACCTGTGGAAAATACAAAGTGGGAGTCATTAAGTTTGTGTGTGTTCCTCCTTCTCCAGCACATTCTGATATTTAACCAGGAAGTGATTATCAGGAAGTTCTAGGCACTTAATAGATCTGAAAGAATTTAATAGGCCTGGTAGTAGTACCATCGTGTCCTCTCGTACACTGTGAGGCTATTTTTCCATATTGCTTACACCAACCTATCTAATATTTTCAGAACTACACAAGTGTCTAGAGTCTGTTTTGTACCTGAAATCGTCCCTTGAGTGAGTGAGGAGGGTTGGAGGAAGCCCCCTCTCTCTCCTCTCTGACTGCCTGACTGCCACTAGAGTGACCGTCTGGTAAAAAGAGGGGGAATGAAAAACAACAGGGGGAGAGAGAGGAGGACATAGAGAGACAAGGACACGGAGACAGAGACACACATGGGTATAGATACAGACGTGAGGACAAGGTAGATAGACAAACGCACAGAAATAGGCACACACAGAGGGGTATATCGACAAGCACAGGGATAAGACATGGACACAGACACCGCAAACACAGAAAAACAGAGTTAAAGATCATGACATCACATTATTTGACAACAGCCCTGTGACTACACAAAAAAGTATTCTATTGTAGACAAGCTTACAGTTCATGGGAATGTGTGTGTGACATTACATTGATTTAGAAAACTATAGCATTTTTATAATGTTTTGCTGTCCTTTTCTTACAGTGACAGGAATAAGCATAAAAACATCTTAATGATAACGATAACTTAAAAATAACATCTACAGTAAAAACATGCTTAAATAAGCATTATGTCATGGGGTGTGGGGAGGGTTGGTATATACTGTAGGTCAGTAATTAATATTCACATATCAAAGACATGAGATAGAAATGCATTTTAGGGAGGGGTCAGTTAGTTGAATGTATGCATCAGTACCCCCCCCCCCCCCCCCCCCCKCACACACACACAGTGTACCTGTACCATATCAGACCCCACACACTAGCATCACATGTCAATCTGGATGAATGAATTCATCCACAATGTAGATTAACAGTGATGTTGTCATTCGTGGAATATGATATCTGGGGGGTTTCTAAACAGAATGTGTGTATATGAATATGTTGCATCATTTGAGATATCAATGTAAAAATTTACAGCTTGGCATGAATGCTGCTGATGTTATGGTATTACACATTATGTATGATAGTACATCACCATATACAGTTGAAGTCACAAGTTTACAAAAACTGAGTTTAAATGTATTTGGCTAAGGTGTATCACAATTCCTGACATTTAATCCTAGTAAAAATTCCCTGTCTTAGGTCAGTTAGGATCACCACTTCATTTTAAGAATGTGAAATGTCAGAATAATAGTAGAGAATGATTTATTTCAGCTTTTATTTCTTTCATCACATTCCCAGTGGGTCAGAAGTTTACATACACTCAATTAGTATTTGGTAGCATTGCCTTTAAATTGTTTAACTTGGGTCAATCGTTTCAGGTAGCCTTCCACAACCTTCCCACAATAAGTTGGATGAATTTTGGCCCGTTCCTCCTGACAGAGCTGGTGTAACTGAGTCAGGTTTGTAGGCCTCCTTGCTCGCACACGCCTTTTCAGTTCTGCCCACACATTTTCTATAGGATTGAGGTCAGAGCTTTCTGATGGCCACTCCAATACCTTAACTTTGTTGTTCTTAAGCCATTTTGCCACAACTTTGGAAGCATGCTTGGGGTCATTGTCCATTTGGAAGACCCATTTGCGACCAAGCTTTAACTTCCTGCCTGATGTCTTGAGTTGTTGCTTCAATATATCCACATGATTGTCCTTCTTCATGAGCCATCTATATTGTGAAGTGCACCAGTCCCTCCTGCAGCAAAGCACCCCCACAACATGATGCTGCCACCTTCATGCTTCACATTTGGGATGGTATTCTTCGGTTTGCAAGCCTCCCCCTTTTTCCTCCAAACATAATGATGGTCATTATGGCCAAACAGTTCCATTTTTGTTTCATCAGACCAGAGGACATTTCTCCAAAAACTCGGATCTTTGTCCCCATGTGCAGTTGCAAACCGTAGTCTGGCTATTTTATGGCAGTTTTGGAGAAGAGGTTTCTTCCTTGCTGAGCGGCCTTTCAGGTTATGTCAATATATGACTCGTTTTACTGTGGATATAGATACTTTTGTACCCGTTTCCTCCAGCATCTTCACAAGGTCCTTTGCTGTTATTCTGGGATTGATTTGCACTTTTCGCACCAAAGTACGTTCATCTCTAGGAGACAGAACGAGTCTCCTTCCTGAGTGGTTTGATGGCTATGTACCTTAAGGCATTTGTAAATTGCTCCCAAGGATGAACCAAACTTGTGGAGGTCTACAATTAATTTATTTTGATTTTCCCATGATGTCAAGCAAAGAGGCACTGAGTTTGAAGGTAGGCCTTGAAAAACATCCACAGACACACCTCCGATTGACTCAAATGATGTCAATTAGCCTAACAGAAGCTTCTAAAGCCATGACATCATTTTCTGGAATTTTACAAGCTGTTTAAAGGCACAGTCAACTTAGTGTATGTAAACGTCTGACCCACTGGAATTGTGATACAGTGAATTGTACAGTTGAAGTCGGAAGTTTACATACACTTAGGTTGGAGTCATTCAAACTCGTTTTTCAACCACTCCACAAATTTCTTGTTAACAAACTATAGTTTTGGCAAGTTGGTTAGTACATCTACTTTGTGCATGACACAAGTCATTTTTCCAACAATAGTTTACAGACAGATTATTTCACTTATAATTTACAGTATCACAATTCCAGTGGGTCAGAAGTTTACATACACTAAGTTGACTGTACCTTTAAACAGCTTGGAAAATTCCAGAAAATGATGTCATGGCTTTAGAATATTTAGTTAGGCTAATTGACATAATTTGAGTCAATTGGAGATGTACCTGTAGATGTATTTCAAGGTCTACCTTAAAACTCAGTGCCTCTTGGGACCACGCAGCCATCATACCGCTCAGGAAGGAGAGGCGTTCTGTCTGCTAGAGATGAACGTACTTTGGTGCGAAAAGTCAATCCCAGAACAAAAGTAAAGGACCTTGTGAAGATGCTGGAGGAAACAGGTAGAAAAGTATCTATATCCATAGTAAAACGAGTCCTATATCGACATAACCTGAAAGGCCACTCGGCAAGGAAAAAGCCACTGCTCCAAAACCGCCATAAAAAAAGCCAGACTACGGCTTGCAACTGCACATGGGGACAAATATCCTAGTTTTTGGAGAAATGTCCTCTGGTCTGATGAAACAAAAATGGAACTGTTTGGCCATAATGACCATCGTTATGTTTGGAGGAAAAAGGGGGCGGCTTGCAAGCCGAAGAACACCATCCCAACCGTGAAGCACGGGGGTGGCAGCATCATGTTGTGGGGATGCTTTGCTGCAGGAGGGACTGGTGGACTTCACAAAATAGACGGCATCACGAGGAAGGAAAATTATGTGTATATACTGAAACAACATCTCAAGACATCAGTCAGGAACTTAAAGCTTGGTCGCAAATGGGTCTTACAAATGGAAAATGACCCCAAGCATGCTTACAAAGTTGTGGCAAAATGGCTTAAGGACAACAAAGTCAAGGTATTGGAGTGGCCATCACAAAGCCCTGACCTCAATCCGATAGAAAATGTGTGGGCAGAACTGAAAAAGCGTGTGTGAGTAAGGAGGCCTACAAATCTGACTCTGTTACACCAGCTCTGTCAGGAGGAATGGGCCAAAATTCACCCAATGTATTGTAGGAAGCTTGTGGAAGGCTAGCCGAAACTTTTGACCCAAGTTGAACAATTTAAGGCAATGCTACCAAATACTAATTGAGTGTATGTAAACTTCTGACCCACTGGGAATGTGATGAAAGAAATAAAAGCTGAAATAAATAATTCTCTCTACTAATATTCTGACATTTCAAATTCTTAAAATAAAGTGGTGATCCTAACTGACCTAACACAGGGAATTGTTACTAGGATTAAATGTCAGGAATTGTGATAAACCGAGTTTAAATGTATTTGGATAAGGTGTATGTAAACTTCAACTATAAGTGAAATAATCTGTCTGTAAACAATTGTTGGAAAAATGACTTGTGTCATGCACTAAGTAGATGTCCTAACTGACTTGCCAAAACTATAGTTTGTTAACAAGAAATTTGTGGAGTGGTTTAAAAATGAGTTTTAATGACTCCAACCTAAGTGTTTGTAAACTTCCGACTTCAACTGTATACACACATATGTAGAACAAGTGCACATACACTACATGTCCAAAAGTATGTGGACACCTGCTCGCCAACATCTCATTCCAAACTCATGGGCATTCATATGGAGTTGGTCCCCCCTTTGCTGCTATTACAGCCTCCACTCTTCTGGGAAGGCTTTCCACTAGATGTTCGAACACTGCTGCGGGGACTTGCTTCCATTCAGCCACAAGAGCATTAGTGAGGTCGGCACTGATGTTGGGTGATTAGGCCTGGCTCTCAGTCGGCGTTCCAATTCATCCCAATGGTGTTCGATGGGGTTGAAGTCAGGGTTCTCTGCAGGCCAGTCAAGTTCTTCCACACCGATCTTGAAAAAGCATTTTTGTATGGACCTCGCTTTGTGCACGGGGGCATTTTCATTCTGAAACAGGAAAGGGCCTTCCCCCAAACTGTTGCCACAAAGTTGGAAGCACAGAATCGTCTAGAATTGGCGCAGCGGTCTAAGGCACTGCATCACTAAAAATCCAGGTTCGATCCCGGGCTGTGTCGCAACCGGCCGCGACCGGGAGACCGATTAGGCGAAGCACAATTGGCCCAGCGTCGACTCCTTGTGGCAGCCGGGCGCATGCAGTGTGAAAAGAAGCAGTGCGGCTTGGCGGACTGGTGTTTCGGAGAACACATGGCTCTCGACCTTCGCCTCTCAAAACAAATCACTACATGGCCCCGAGTCCGTACAGGAGTTGCAGCGATGGGACAACACTGTAACTACCAATTGAATATCACGAAAATGGGGAGAGAAAGTACCCAATGTTGTTTTTTAAATAAACAATACAAATATTCCCTTAACTGGAACTATGGGGCCTTAATCCAAACCATGAAAAACGGCCCCAGACCATTATTCCTCCTCCACCAAATTTTACAGGTAGCGTTCTCCTGTTATCCGCCAAACTCAGATTCGTCCGTCGGATTGCCAGATGGTGAAGCGTGATTCATCACTCCAGAGAACGCATTTCCACTGGTCCAGAGTCCAATGGAGGCGAGCTTTACACCACTCCAGCCGAAGCTTGGCATGCGCATGTTGATCTTAGGCTTGTGTGCGGCTGCTCGGCCATGGAAACTAATTTCATGAAGATCCAGACAAACAGTTCTTGTGCTGACGTTGCTTCCAGAGGAAATTTGGAACTCGGTAGTGAGTGCTACAACCCGAGGACAGACAACTGTTACGCGCTACGCTCTTCAGTCCCATTCTGTGAGCTTGTGTGGCTTACCACTTCGCAGCTGAGCCATTGTTGCTCCTAGACGTTTCCACTTCACAATAACAGCACTTACAGTTGACCGGGGCAGCTCTAGCAGGGCAGAAATTTGACAAACTGACTTGTTTGAAAGGTGGCATCCTATGACGGTGCCACGTTGAAAGTCACTGAGCTCTTCAGTACGGGCCATTCTACTGCTAATGTTTGTCTATGGAGATTGCATGGCTGTGTGCTCAATTTTATACAACTGTCAGAATTGGGTGTGGCTGAAAGAGCTGAATCCACTCATTTGGCCATGTAGTGTAAAATGAAAATACACATAACTAAACTACAGTGAAACACACTAATACATACAAGAATAGCAGTCTGGTAAAACAATATAAGCTTATACTGTAAGCTTAACCTTACAAAAGCCTATGCAGGTAAGAAAGAAACAGTATATATATATATATATATATATATATATATATATATATATATATATATATATATATATATATATATATATATATATATATATATACGGTACCAGTCAAAAGTGTGCAAAACTGTCAAGGCAAAGGGTGGCTACTTTGAAGAATCTAAAATGTAAAATATATTTTGATTTGTTTAACACTTTTTTTGGTTACTACATTATTCCATATGTGTTATTTCATAGTTTTGATGTCGTCCCTATTATTCTACAATGTAGAAAATAGTAAAAATAAAGAAAAACCCTGGAATGAGTAGGTGTGTCCAAACCTTTGACTGGTACTGTAGTTACTTCTAAACCCTGTTCTGTACAATGTGCACAATGTATAGTAAATTATGACTGTCATCATAATCTAGGATATCACATACAATACATAACATACTGACAAGCAAATGGCTCATGTAGAAAGTATTTTAAGGAATGTATTGCATCTAAATGTACTGCATACATATGCAGTGATTGCCATGGATTGCCATGACATGTGCCACGTGTGATTGTGAGCCCTCAAAGCATGGTATGTAAGTGAGCCCTCAAAGCGTGGTATGTAAGTGAGCCCTGAAAGCATGGTATGTACACGCCCCTACATATTTATTTGGACAGGGAACCTAAAACTTTCATTTGCCTCTGTACTCCAGCATTTTGGATTTGAGATCAAATGTTTTATGAGGTGACAGTACAGAATGTCACCATGTGATGGTATTTTCATACAAATAAAAATGTGACATTCTGTACAGTTGCCTCATATAAAACATTTGATCTCAAATGCTGGAGTATAGAGCCAAATTAAAAGTTTGAGCTTCACTGTCCAAATAAATACGTAGGGGAGTGTTTGTGTGTACATTATGTGTGTGTCCTTGAACCGTGGTATATGTGCGAGTGTGTGTGGGGTGCTCTTAGCTACTCTGTGCCAGCAGGTGTGGTGAGGGCAGTGTTTGGTGTGTAGGCACTGACTGGGCAGTGGCCTACAGAGCAGAGGGTGGGGCGGGGCTGTGGTGGGCATCCTAGCTCAGGGGCTGCAGATCCAGGTGCACCTCCGGAGTTACAGTAGTAAGCTCATCTGCACCAAGGACATATCACCATCCTGATGATGCCCGTCTCTTCCCTCCTTCCTTCCTACACTCTGTACTCTTTTCCTCCTCATCCCCCCTTCTCTGGCTCCTCTTCTCTATGCTTCTTTCCACTATTCCAGCCTCATGCCAAGGGTGAGTTATCCCCCATGCAAACAAAAAAAAGATTGCCAAAATAAATTTAGTAAAGCCATTCTCCAAAACAAATGAATCCAAACGAGTAATGTATCATGTAGTGATATCATCGACATGACACTATACAACAAAGATAATAACATTACAATAGATACAATTACAGTTACTAATTACTTGTTAAAGAATAAACAATCAAATAATTGCTGTCAAAGATGATCAGAAATAACACAACTAGGTTACACTAAACATACTGTATCTACCCATTTGTATTTGAGATAAACACCCCCACCAACCAACATCCCATTCACCCTCTCTCTCTAAGATCACGCTACCTTGCTGGACTCTGGGCTTCTTGAACGAGCTGGCGGAGTGGCGCAGTTTGCACGCCCAGCTTTTGAATTTGCGAGTCCAGGATTTCTTGCTAACGGGATTTCTGATACTAGGACATGTCAGGTTTAGGCCAAAATATCCACCTCCTGCATTGTGCTGTGGCGGCGATCCAGGGCCCAGGGGGATGGGGTGCAGATTTGGGGGCCACGTAGTGACTTCTCCTGGGGTACTGGTGTCAGAGTGAGGGGGGGCAGCCTGGAGGGGTAGGGGGAGGGGACAGGTAACATAGCGACATGGTAAGAGTTGCTGCCAAAATCGGGGGTAGAGACACTCGGAGAGAAAAAAAAAGAGATGCTGGAATATCATAAACTTACATAACAAGAACCGTAGCATTGAAAAAGACATTCATAAGAACAAGGCAATCGAAGTAGTGATCTTTACATAAAGTTTCAGGTAAAAGTCAATCAAACACTATTCAATGTTTCAATTCAACATCCAGATATGTGGACCTTACTTACAAAAACGGTGAGTTCTCCAGGGATAGGCGGGTGCCCGGCCAAGTCTCCGTGTGGGGAGGCAAGGAGGGAGGAAGCGAGGGAGGCGGAGGAGAGAGACGGGCCGGGCTGCTGCTCCACCGGGTTTGCTGGTGGAGCCTCCTCCCCCACTCCTCTCCCTCTTTCCAGGTCAGGAGAGGTGGAGGAGGAGCGGGAGGTGGTGGAGGAGGTGGTGGAGGAGTGAGGAGAGGTGTCTGAGGAGGACAACACGGGAGAAGGGAAGGAGGAGGGTTGGAGCGAGTGCGGCTCCGAGGATTCATCCCCTCCTGCCGATGTAGACGCTGCTGACACTGCGGTGGCACCTGCGGTAGAAGCCACAGCAGCTCCCCCCGTCACAGCTGCCCCACTACTATACTCCTGATACAACAAGTTCCTCAGCTTTTCATCCAGAGTCTTAATGCGGTTGTCTACAAACTCGATTTTGGGAGGGCCCTCGCTGTCCGACTCGGCCACAGAGGATGGTTGGACTGGGGATGGGGTCAGGGTGAGGGAGAGGGGCAGTAGGGGGGCATCAGAGGTTGTGTTAATGTTGAGGGGCAGAGGGGGCAGAGATACGTCTGAGGAGGGATGTAAAGGGGCAGAGTGACTGCCTGTATCCTCTGTCACACTGTCCTCCTCTGTAGACCTCTCCCACTCTGACTGTTGTAATGACGGCTGCTTCTGGAGAGGAGCCTGCTGGGGCACCTGCGGCTGCTGAGGGTTAACCTCTTGTTGTTTTTGTTGTTGCTGCTGCTGATGATGTTGCTGTACTAGTTGTTGTGTCTGTTCTAGAGGGAGTTGTTGAGCTTGCTGTTGTACCAGTGCCATGTTTAGTGGCTGTACTGATTGTTGTTGGACATACTGTTGGTTCACTGACAGCTGATGTTGCTGCTGCTGTTGCTGCTGCTGTTGTTGCTGTTGTTGCTGCTGCTGTTGTTGCTGCTGTTGCTGGAGCATTTGCTGTTGCTGCTGAATATGCAGTGCTTGTTGCAGAGCTAACTGTTGCTGATGCTGTGGCTGCAAGTCAATCGCTGCCTGTTGCTGTGAAATGACTGGTTGTTTTTGCTGTGGTGGTGGCAACTGGTGTAGCTGTTGCATGTTTAACTGTGCGTTGTACTTTGCATTCTGCATTTGGACAGGCATTTTCTGAGTCTGTTGTAGTGCCAGCGGCAACATCTCTGTCTGTGATTGCAGGGACATACACTGTTGTTGTAATGGCTCTGTGTGACTGAGCTGGGGCTGCAAATGTACCTCAGACTGCTGCTGTTGTGGCTGTAGTTGTTGCAGCATCTGCAACTGTTGAATAGATTGTTGCAATGTGTGTTGCTGCTTCTGCTGCTGCAGTTGTATCTGCTCTTGGTACTCTTGCTGTTGTTGCTGTACCTGTTGGAGTTGCACAGTCATCAGGTGTTGTTGTTGCTGATGTTCTAGGAGCGGTTGCTGCTGCTGTACCTGTTGCACTGTCTGGAGTTGCTGTTGTAACCGGACCTGAGGCTGAGCCTGGGCTGCTATGCACTGCATCTGAGGCAGAGTTTGTTGCTGCTGCTCCAGACCGGCACGGCTAACAGGAGGAGAGGCCACGGCTGCAGCCACAGCCATTGGACGGTGGATTGAGCCAGTGGATGAGTGGTCCCCTCCAGACACACACTGTCCTAGGGTGGCCACCTTTACTACATCCCCCAGGCTTGGTCCTTGGCCCTGGCTCACCATAGAGCCCCCACTAGTAGCTGGGGAGGTCAGAGCTTCAGTTGGAGAGGGGGTGGTAGTGGTCGCGATGGTGGCAGAAGCAGCTACCATGGTAGGGACTGGGAGGTTGGCAGCGGTGGTTGGGATGGAAGATGTTGCTGTGGTGGCACTGGAAGTTTGGTCAATGGAAGCCTGCAGGTCTAGGCCTAGGCCAGCCGAGGCAGCGGGGACTGGGTGTGGGACTGAGGCAACAACTGCACTAGCGAGACTAGACGTCAGGGCGGAAACCCTACTGTCAGAGGCAGCAGAGGCAGTCGTGTCAGGAGCGGGGGCAGCAGAGGCTGGGGGGGCAGACATGGAGGCAGGGGCAGAAACGGTGGAGGCGGAGGCAGGGGGGGAGGAGGCGGTGGCAGGGACACACAGGGTGGACGTGGAGCGGGGAGGAGGAGAGGAGACCATTCCAGCGAAGGAGGAGTCCGATCTCTGGGATCCTCCACCCCCCTCTAAAGTAAGTCGACAATCAGAGCACACAAGACCAGAGAGAGGAGGGACAGAGGTTAAGTTGGTGTTACTCAACAGACAGAACCAAACACAGCTAAGCCGAGCCCAGCCGTACTACACTGGTCTGGTTACGCTTCCACCATAGTTGTTGGAAAAGACAATGCAACAAGACAATATTAAAACCAGCACATGGGAGAAGGGGTTGTAACATTTTCTGTACAGTGCATAGCCCACCTTTGGAGCAGGACACTAACTGCACCGGACAGTTCAGAAAACATTTCAACGCCTGCTGTTTTCGGGGTGGGCTTGGTAGTGGGAAAGGGGTATTGCTGCCCTGTGTTAGATTACTGCCCAGGTGTGTCTTTTATTAACCCAATCATATTGTTACTGTACCTCTGTCATTGTCTGTAGACTGGGGCACCCTGACCTCTCCGGTCGAGAGAGGTGGAGGGGTGGACGCTCCTCCCTGGTTGGACGTGGAGTCTCTGTGTCTGATGGTCTGGTTGATGAAGAACCTCCATCTGCCCACCGGAGACGACTGAGGCGCCCAATCCACTGGAACATAAAATAATATATAAAAAGTCCCACTTTAAACTAACTACAACTTTCAAGGTTCCCTTAAACACTTTATAAAACCTATATAGATGTTTTAGAAATAATTCAGAATCATTAATAATGCTTTATCACAAGGAGCTGCACAACTGGCAGATAGAGAGCGAAATAATATAGAAAAGGTCCCACTTGAATTAACTAACTTTACTTTCATAAACATAAACATATAGATCAGTGGTCACCAACCTTTGCTGAGTCAAGATCACTAAATCAAAATGCAAGCCGAGATCTACTGCTGAGATGTTTTTTTAACATGACTTAAAAAATGTAAGCCTATGCAACATTAACCAATGAAAAACAGTTCTGTAGCAATGATGTTTCTACAGTACGCTATAGGCCCAATACATTATCACTGCATATTGGCTATGCTTGAGTTGCCCTGCCAATGTTGCTCTTCTCAGACCATTTTGAAATTATACTTCAAAATTGTAGGTATATGATCACACTGGTAATAGATAATTTGTTGTATTACTTGTGAGGCACAGCTGAGTGATAATAATAAGCTTTTTTTTACTGGACTGATGGCCTGCATCTGATGGTCAGCCTGAGGGGAGGGAGGCAGCAGTGGTGAGGCTGCATCTCCCCAGACTCACCATCCCCTTCTCTCCGCTGAGAAAAGGGGACACAGTCTTCAGTTAATAACGAAACTTAAGTCGCGCAGCATTATTTCAGCCTCATGCACCAATTCATGTTGTTACTCCTATGACCAGAGCAAGTGAAATATTCCTCAATATTAAAAAAGACACAAGAACGTGCATTTCATGTCTTATAGAACTGTTGAACAAAGTGTTGACAGTGCTGAATAACAACTTAAATATGAACTTACTCATAAAAACAGCAGCTCTTTTCTGTATTCATTGAGTCTCTCTCTAGTCATGCTTTTAAAATCTCACATTATCAACTTTGCGGTGCATTCAACCCTTCTTTTTACACTGTCGTGAGGAAACTGTGCAGACACGGGGATCTGAGCCATCTGATTGGTCAGTGGTAGGCCTATAGGTGCACTTGATTTGCTCTCTGGGCCTGCCAGGCAGGAGGAGTTCTACCTCAGACACATGAAATGGTTAAAAATGGGTTAGGGCATGGTCAAATAATAATCATGAATAATAATAATAATCTAACATGATGTTAGATGGTTCCTAACCCTGAAAGTAGTCTATGGGCCTGGAGAAATCGTAATCCATGGTTTGTTTTCCTTAAACAACCATTTCAAACTTCAGCTAACTTAAGCCACAACTAGCAAAAATGTATGAAAGTAATAGGTGCATGTGACCAAAATCACCTGAAATCAACTTCATATTTACTTAAAGATGATTTGGCCAACAAAAAAAACATGTTCACATGCCCCTATCACTACCATAGATGTATTTGCTAAAGGTGGCTATACTTAGTTGAACTTTGTAATGGATTTAAAGAAAAGCAAACAATGGATTACAATATCTCCTTGCCCATGGACTACTTTCCGGCTGAGGAACCATCTAACATCATGTTGTAAAATAGTAACCTACTCCAAGGGCAAAGCACCAGATGCCATGACCATTTATAGTTCACTTGAAGATGGAGAGAGATAGTATATCATGTCAATCGAACTGTGTAAAAAGTTTGTTGCAATAAAATCAACTACGAAAATGTAAATGGACAATTATGCATTTATTTGATCTTATCTATCTAACCTACATAGGGTCATATAGTATAGGAGGACTAGTGGGGAGGAGGAGGGGCGAGTCCCAAATTGCATTCTATTCCCTATATAGTGCACTACTATTGACCAGGGCCCATAGGGATCTGGTCAAAAGAAGTGCACTATATAGGGAAATGCAGTGCATTCGGAAAGTATTCAGTCCGCATCACTTTTTCCAACATTTTGTTACGTTACACCCTTATTCTAAAATTGAAACAATTTTTTCCCCCTCATCACTCTACACACAATACCTGATAATGACAAAGTGAAAACAGGTTTTTAGAAATGTTTGCACATTTATAAAAAACAAAACAGAAATATTTTACATAAGTATTCAGACCCTTTACTATGAGAGTTGAAATTGAGCTCAGGTGCATCCTGTTTCCATTGATCATCCTTGAGATGTTTCTACAACTTGATTGGCGTCCACCTGTGGTAAATTCAATTGATTGGACATGTTTTGGAAAGACACACACCTGTCTATATAAAGGTCCCACAGTTGATAGTGCATGTCAGAGCAAAAACCAAGCCATGCGGTCGAAGGAATTGTTCGTAGAGCTCCGAGAAAGGGTTGTGTCGAGGCACAGATCTGGGAAGGGTACCAAAACATTTCCTGAGCATTGAAGGTCCACAAGAACACAGTGGCCTCCATCATTCTTAAATGGAAGCAGTTTGGAACCACCAAGACTCTTACTAGAACTGGCCGCCAGGTCAAACTGAGCAATTGGGGGAGAAGGTCCTTCGTCAGGGAAGAACCTGATGGTCAAGAACCTGATGGTTAATCAGACAGAGCTCCAGTGTTCCTCTGTGGAGACAGAACCTTCCAGAAGGTTAACCATCTCTGCAGCACTCCACCAATCAGGCCTTTATGGTAGAGTGGCCAGATGGAAGGCACCCCTCAGTAAAAGGCTCATGACAGACCGCTTAGCGTTTGCCAAAAGGCACCTAAAAGACTCTCAGACCAGGAGAAACAAGGTTGAAAGCAAGATTGGACTCTTTGGCATAAATGTCAAGCGTCACGTCTGGAGGAAACCAGGCACCGCTCATCACCTGGCCAATACCATCCCTACCTACGGGGAAGCATGGTGGTGGCAGCATCATGCTGTGGGGATGTTTTTCAGCGGCAGGGACTGGGAGACTAGACAGGATCGAGGGAAAGATGAACGGAGCAAAGTACAGAGATCCGTGATGAAAACCTGCTCTAGAGCGCTCAGGACCTCCTACTGGGGCGATGTCAGCCAAGACAACACAGGAGTGGTGTTACGGATACAGGTATCCTGTGTGTATTTGTTTTCTCAGTCGCCAATCAGTGACCAATCTGAAGACACACCTGCTCCTTTTCCCTTACCCAATCACATCCCCTTTCCCTTGGTTTAAAAGAAACTCAATCAGTTGTCTCTGAAGCTATCTCTTTTGTTTTTGCGCCTACATGTCACATTTGTCCGATATTATGTGAGTATGTATTGTTGTGGTGTATGACTGTTTGTTTGTTGGTGGGAAAAGGGGATGCCAAGTCACCCATGGGCATACATTACCCGTAGGAAAACTTTGTCTAAGTACCCTAGTTAGAACTGGGTGGACCACCCACTGTATTATATTGGTTAGTTAGCTAGCTGTTCATGAAGCAGGCTAGACTAGCTTAGGGTTTAAAAGAAATATGAGTTCTTTCCTTGGGTCCAGCTCAGCCGTCCCACCCCATTACCGTGTGTTTGAACAATAAACCTTAAGTGTTTGACGGTAGATTTAGGTTGTCTGTTGTTTTTAGTTCTCACTGTTCCTTTTCACTGTTATGATTTGCATGAGATATGTTACGGGTCTCGTTTCCATCCCCCCTAGACTGCAGGGCCAAAGGGTTTTGTAACAAGTAGCTTCGGGACAAGTCTCTGAATGTCCTTGAGTGGCCCAGCCAAAGCCCGGACTTGAACCCGATCAAACCTCTCCGGAGAGACCTGAAAATAACTGTGCAGCCAACCTGACAGAGCTTGAGTGTCATACCCAAGAAGACTTAATCACTGCCAAAGGGGCTTCAACAAAGTACTGAGTAATGAATGCTATGTAAATGTGATATTTCCGGGGGTTTTTTCATTAGCAAAAATGTCTAAAAACTTTAATACATTTTAGAATAAGGCTGTAATGTAACAAAATGTAGAACAAGTCAAGGGGCCTGAAAACTTTCCCAATGCACTGTAGTTGCCATTTTGGACAAAGCCAGGGAGGGGTAACTCACTTGCTGTGCCTGTTGGAGTGCTCACATGCAGCTGTTCCATAGATCCAGTCTGGACAGACAACAGGAAAACACAGAACAGACGACGTTAACATACATACAGGCTGAATGACATTGTAATCAATCCAATTAGCTATGGTTGCTCCATTACATTAGCTATGGTAAGGGCCTCTGTATGTTCTCCATACACCATTACATTAGCTATGGTAAGGGGCTCTGATAATGTTCTCCATACACCATTACATTAGCTATGGTAAGGGCTCTGTATGTTCTCCATACACCTATTACATAGCTATGGTAAGGGGCCTCTGTATGTTCTCCATACACCATTTACATTAGCTATGGTAAGGGCTCTGTATGTTCTCCATACACCCATTCTACTAGCTATGGTAAGGCCTCTTGTATGTTCTCCATACACCCATACATAGCTATGGTAAGGGCCTCTGTATGTTCTCCATACACCATTACATTAGCTATGGTAAGGGCCTCTGTATGTTCTCCATACACCATTACATTAGCTCTCTGAAGGTTCAGCATTCACCATAACATAGGACATGGCTACTGACATATTGTTTCCATAACGATAAAATAAAATTACCAGACAGACAGTACTTTACATGGACCTGTTTTCAAGGCACCATAATATGGAGATCAGGACATGCTTTATCCTTGGCTGTACACTGTAAGATTGCACTGTAAGATTAAGATTAGAAAGGAGCCAAACAGACATTACATAAGGATATCGGAGCTACGTCCCAAAAAGCATCCTATTCCCTTTATATTGTACTACTTTTGACCATGTAGGGCAGGGGTTCTCAAACTTTTAGGGGCCCAGGACCCCTTTTGTGATAGCAAATTCTTCAGGGACATAATCAGAACACAACTTGAGTGAGATTAAAAAATGTAATTAAATAAAAAAATACAATAAGTTTTACTATAACTTCTGCATGGCTGGACGAACCAAGTCTTAGGCCCAGGGAATTAACATTTTAAAATCCAGCCTCTTGGCATCGGAGAGAAAAATGTGTTGTTTTCAAACTAATTTCCTGCAATTCCACACATTTTGTCATTGGGCAGAGAAACTGTTCAGTTTTAAAACTTAACCTCTACTATTACAGTGAAAAATACCATGCCATTGTTTGAGGAGAGTGCACAACAACAAAACATTTTTATCACGGCAACTGGTTTGATACATTCACCTCTGAAGGTAAATAATGTACTTACATTCAGTAATCTTGCTCTGATTTGTCATCCTGAGGATCCTAGAGATAAAAGGTAGCATAGTTTTGTTTGATAAAATCTATTTTTATATTCAAATGTAGGAACTGTGTTCTACAGTTTGAACCCCTGCCGTCTCTGGCCCCACATTCACCCCGCCCGGCCATCTAAATGTGTGAAGCTAATTATCCACCATGTATGACATTCCTGGGAGTGTGTAAACTTACAAAAATGCTATGGTAATAAAAAATGTATGTTCTCTATAGTTATGTACTTGAAAATGTATCAATTGACCAATTCGACTGATTTGGAATAACTCCTGGCAGACTTGATACAAAATATAGTGTAGTAATGTAATGCTTCACTGAATCAGTCTGAAACTTTGCACACACCCTGCTGCCATCTGGTGGCCCAAATCTAAATTGATTTGGTCAGAAACAGACTCCATGAAGGTGGTATGAGGGCCCGACGTCCACAGGTGGGGGTTGTGCTTACAGCCCAACACCGTGCAGGACGTTTGGCATTTGAGCACACACATGCACATTTGTGGCCTGCTGGAGGTCATTTTGCAGGGCTCTGGCAGTGCTCCTCCTTGCACAAAGGCGGAGGTAGCGGTCCTGCTGCTGGGTTGTTGCCCTCCTACGGCCTCCTCCACGTCTCCTGATGTACTGGCATGTTTCCTGGTAGCGCCTCCATGCTCTGGGGACACTACGCTGACAGACACAGCAAATCCTTTTTGCCACAGCTCGCATTGATGTGCCATCCTGGATGAAGCTGCACTACCTGAGCCACTTGTGTAGGTTGTAGACTCCGTCTCATGCTACCACTAGAGTGAGAGCACCAGCCCAGCATTCAAAAGTGACCAAAACATCAGCCAGGAAGCCATAGGAACTGAGAAGTGGTCTGTGGTCAACACCTGCAGAATCACTCCTTTATTGGGGTGTCTTGCTAATTGCCTATAATTTCCACCTTTTGTCTATTCCATTTGCACAACAGCATGTGAAATTTATTGTCAATCAGTGTTGCTTCTCTAAGTGGACAGTTTGATTTCACAGAAGTGTGATTGACTTGGAGTTACATTGTGTTGTTTAAGTGTTCCCTTTATTTTTTTGAGCAGTGATATATATACAGTGGGGATACAAGTATTTGATACACTGCCGATTTTGTAGGTTTTCCTACTTACAAAGCATGTAGAGGTCTGTAATTTTATCATAGGTACACTTCAACTGTGAGAGACGGAATCTAAAATAAAATTCCAGAAAAATGACATTGTATGATTTTTTAAGTAATTAATTTGCATTTTATTGCATGACATAAGTATTTGATCACCTACCAACCAGTAAGAATTCCGGCTCTCACAGACCTGTTAGTTTTTCCTAAGAAGCCCTCCTGTTCTCCACTCATTACCTGTATTAACTGCACCTGTTTGAACTCGTTACCTGTATAAAAGACACCTGTCCACACACTCAAATCAAACAGACTCCAACCTCTCCCACAAAGGCCAAGGACCAGAGAGCTGTGTAAGGACATCAGGGCTAAATTGTAGACCTGCACAAGGCTGGAGGGGCTACAGGACAATAGGCAAGCAGCTTGGTGAGAAGGCAACAACTGTTGGCGCAATTATTAGAAAATAGGAAGAAGTTTCAAGATGACGGTCAAATCACCCTCGGTCTGGGGCTCCATGCAAAGATCTCACCTCGTGAGGCATCAATGATCATGAAAGTGAGGGATCAGCCAGAACTACACGGCTGGACCTGGTCAATGACCTGAAGAGAGCTGGGACAACATCTCAGAGGAAAACCATTGTAACACACAACACCGTCATGGATTAAATCCTGCAGCGCACGCAAGGTCCCCTGCTCAAGCCAGTGCATGTCCAGGCCCTTCTGAAGTTTGCCAACTGACCATCTGTGGATATCCAGAGGAGGAATGGGAGAAGGTCATGTGTCTGATGAGGACAAAAATAGAGCTTTTGGTCATAACTCACTTGCCGGTTTTGGAAGGAAGAAGCAAGATGAGTACAACCCCAAGAACACCATCCCAACCGTGAAAGCATGGAGGTGGAAACATCATTCTTTGGGGATGCTTTCTGCAAAGGGGACAGGACGACTGCCCGTATTGAGGGAGGATGGATGGGGTGCATGTATCGCGAGATCTTGGCCAACAACCTCGCTTCCCTCAGTAAGAGCGATTTGAAGATGGTCGTGGCTGGGGTCTTCCAGCATGAACGCACGCCGAAACACACACCAGGGCAACTAAGGAGTGGGCTCCCGTAAGAAGCATCTCAAGTCCTGGAGTGGCCTAGCAGGTCTCCAGAACCTGAACGCCAATAGAAAATCTTTGGAGGGAGCTGAAAGTCCGTATTGCCCAGCACAGCCCCGAAACCTGAAGGATCTGGAGAAGTCTGTATGGAGGAGTGGGCCAAAATCCCCTGCTTGCAGTGTGTGCAAACCTGGTGAAGAACTACAGGAAACGTATGATCTCTGTAATTGCAAACAAAGGTTTCTGTACCAAATATTAAGTTCTGCTTTTCTGATGTATCGAATACTTATGTTATGCAATAAAATGCAAATTAATTACTTAAAAATCATACAATGTGATTTTCTGGATTTTTGTTTTAGATTCCGTCTCTCACAGTTGAAGTGTACCTATGATAAAAATTACAGACCTCTACATGCTTTGTAAGTTGGAAAACCTGCAAAATCAGCAGTGTATCAAATACTTGTTCTCCCCACTGTATATACAGTTGAAGTCAGAAGTTTACATAAACTTAGGTTGGAGTCATTAAAACTAATTTTTCAACCACTCCACAAATTTCTTGTTAACAAACTATAGTCTGCTAAATGACTTAAATGTAAATGTAAATGTAAATGTTTTAGCAAGTCGGTTAGGACATCTACTTTGTGCATGACACAAGTAATTTTCCCAACAATTGTTTACAGACAGATTATTTCACTTATAATTCACTGTATCACAATTCCAGTGGGTCAGAAGTTTACATACACTAAGTTGACTGTGCCTTTAAACAACTTGGAAAATTCCAGAAAATGATGTCATGGCTTTAGACGCTTCTGATAGGCTAATTGACATTATTTGAGTCAATTGGAGGTGTACCTGTGGATGTATTTCAAGGCCTACCTTCAAACTCAGTGCCTCTTTGCTTGACATCATGGGAAATTCAAAAGAAATCAGCCAAGACCTCAGAAAAATAATTGTAGACCTCCACAAGTCTGGTTCATCCTTGGGAGCAATTTCCAAATGCCTGAAGGTACGACGTTCATCTGTACAAACAATAGTACGCAAGTATAAACACCATGGAACCCAACAGCCATCATACCGCTCAGGAAGGAGACGCACATTCTGTCTCCTAGAGATGAACGTACTTTGGTGCAAAAAGTGCTTGTCAATTCCAGAACAACAGCAAAGGACCTTGTGAAGATGCTGGAGGAAACAGGTACAAAAGTATCTATATCCACAGTAAAAAGAGTTCTATATCGACATAACCTGAAAGGCCTCTCAGCAAGGAAGAAGCCACTGCTCCAAAACCGCCATAAAATTCCAGACTATGGTTTGCAACTGCACATGGGGACAAAGATCATACTTTTTGGAGAAATGTCCTCTGGTCTGATGAAAAAAAATAGAACTGTTTGGCCATAATGACCATCGTTATGTTTGGAGGAAAAAGGGGGAGGCTTGCAAGCCAAAGAACACCGTCCCAACCGTGAAGCACGGGAGTGGCAGCATCATGTTGTGGGGGTGCTTTGCTGCAGGAGGGACTGGTGCACTTCACAAAATGGATGGCATCATGAGGAAAGGAAAATTATATGGCTCTATTGAAGCAACATCTCAAGACATCAGTCAGGAAGTTCAAGCTTGGTCGCAAATGGGTCTTCCAAATGGACAATGATCCCAAGCATACTTCCAAAGTTGTGGCAAAATGGCTTAAGGACAACAAAGTCAAGGTATTGGAGTGGCCATCACAAAGCCCTGAACTCAATCCTATAGAAAATGTCTAGGCAGAACTGAAAAAGCATGTGCGAGCAAGGAGGCCTACAAACCTGACTAAGTTACACCAGCTCTGTCAGGAGGAATGGGCCAAAATTCATCCAACTTATTGTGGGAAGCTTGTGGAAGGCTACCCAAAACATTTGTATTTCCAAGATTAATCACAATTATAGTCAATGCTACCAAATATATTGATGTATGTAAACTTCTGACCCAACTGGAACTTGTGATGAAGCAGAATAGAAGCTGAAATTAAATCTTCTCTTCTTCTACATTATTCTGACCATATTCATCATTCTTAAAATAAAGTGGTGATCCTAACTGACCTAAGACAGGGAATTTTTACTAGGATTAAATGTCAGGAATTGTGAAAAACTGAGTTTAAATGTATTTGGCTAAGGTGTATGTAAACTTCCGAATTCAACTGTATGTATGTATGTATGTATGTATGTAAATATATATATATATATATATATACACACACACACACACACACACTACATGGCCTAAAGTATGTGGACAACCTTTCAAATTAGTGGATATGGCCATTTCAGCCACACCCGTTGCTGACAGGTGTGTAAAATCGAGCACACAGTCATCCAATCACCATAGGCAAACATTAGCAGTAGAAAGGCCCGTACGTGGCACCGTCATAGGATACCACCTTTCTAACAAGTCAGTTCGTCAAATTTCTGTCCTGCTAGAGCTGCCTCGGTCAGCTGTAAGTGCTGTTATTGGGAAGTGGAAACGTCTAGGAGCAACAACGGCTCAGCCGAGAAGTGATAGGCTTGTACTGGACTGCAGAGTGCTGAAGCGTGTAAAAATCGTCTGTCCTTGGTTGCAACACTCACTACCAAATTCCAAACTGAATCTGGACGCCAACGTCAGCACAATAACTGTTCGTCGGGAGCTTCATGAAATGGGCTTCCATGGCCGATCACCAAGCGCATGCCAAGCGTCGGCTGGAGTGGTGTAAAGCTCGCCGCCATTGGACTCTGGAGCAGTGAAAACGTGTTCTCTGGCATAATGAATCCCGGTTCACCATCTGGCAGTCTGACGGACAAATCTGGGTTTGGCGGATGCCAGGAGGACGCTACCTGCCCCAATGCATTGTGCCAACTGTAAAGTTTGGTAGAGGAGGAATAATGTTCTGGGGCTGTTTTTCAAGGTTTGGGCTAAGCCCCTTAGTTCCAGTGAAGGGAAATCTTAACGCTACAGCATACAATGACATTCTAGACAATTCTGTGCTTCCAACTTTGTGGCAAAAGTGCACAAAGCAAGGTCCATACAGAAATGGTTTGTCGAAGTCAGTGTGGATGAATTTGACTGGGCTGCAAAGAGCCCTGAGCTCAACCTCACTGAACACCTTTGGGATGAATTGGAATGCCGACTGAGAGCCAGTCCTAATCGCCAAACATCAGTGCCCGACCTCACTAATGCTCATGGCTGAATGGAAGCAAGTCCCCGCAGCAATGTTCCAACATATAGCGGAAAGCTTTCCCAGAAGAGTGGAGGCTGTTATAGCAGCAAAGGGAGGGACCAACTCCATATTAATACCCATGATTTTGGAATGAGATGTTCGACGAGCATACTTTTGGTCATGTAGTGTATTTATCTGGACGTGGACCCCCTGCAGTACCTCCACAGCACCCACTTTGAGAACCCAGCAGACCCCACTCTGAGAACCCCTGATGTAGGGAATAGGTATTATGGTGCCATTTGGGACATAACCAATGTTTTCAAACCAGACCTGTTGATGTGCGAGGAGAATTTCCTGAGCTCTCTTGACAATGGACCTCAGCTCTTCCACAAATGTATCTTTCTCTGACTCAAGGACAAAATCCTCCTCCACCTACACAAGACATTACAGATACACAAATTGATACACAATATATATATTTTTAAAACCAAACTCAACGGACCAAACACAGGCTGCATGGCAAACTGGGTGTTAGTCCAAATGAGAATGCTTGCCGCAAAAACCATCATCCCATCCAATATAGAATAATCATATATTCATATCTAATATATCAAAACGGGTAGAAGTTTGCAGTGCAATAATCCCATGCAATGTCCATGTAGAACTGCCTGTTGGTCTAGTCACCATGTAATCTGCGATGTCTTCAGGTGCGTCTCCCTCAGTGTCGAACTTAAAGGTGACCATCTTGTTGCTGTGGGTTTCCAGCTGACACTCCACCATGTTGTCCCCAGAGCCGGACACCTACAGAGCACAGGAAGAGAAACCATGTGGTTCTGTTCAATGTCTTGGACATGACAACTTCTTGGACTTGACAATTTATTGTAAACCTTTTACATCTTGAGAGGGATTCATATTATTTGGGATACTATACCTGGATCATACTCAGTTGAAATGCATGTGATCCTTTTTCTGCCCCCCGATAGGACAATCTCCTCTGAGACTTCACCCTCTCTAGTTTTCCATTGGCTAACAACATCTGTAGATCCCCATCCCCATTGGCTGGAACAGCACTGTGAGAGAGGTGTCAGACAAGCAAGAGTCATGCACAACACGTGAACATTGATGGTCAAATAAATAGTACTCCATGTACAGTAGTGGGCATAGCCTTTTCTAACATGGAGGGCTTGACATTCAAAACAAAAAACAAACGAACAATGACAACCGGTTCCTAGCCCTTCCCCTTGGTCCTAACCTTTGGATGTTTGCAGATCGGAAGGTTCTGGAAAGGTTTAGTGGTGTAGCTTCCACCATATCACTTCAAACATTGATCTGCAAACATTGACCTGATAGGGCCGGGGGCAAGAGCAAGGAAGTAAATTGGGGCTGACGTTGAGAGTAGTGATGTGACACATACCCTGAAGAGGAGTGTCTCTCTGTGCCAGACTGGTTTGGACTCTCCTGTAGAGCCACATAAATACAGACAGACCAACGCACATACAAATACATACCGACATACAGAAAACAGCAAAAACCCACAAAGAAAAAATACATACCAAACCATTAGTTGACTGATACAAATAAAATTGAACAACTGAAATAGGAAATTGAACAAATATGAACCTATTTTAATGTAAGTTAAAGGAAAAAACCCTGGATCTGGTTGATGTAGTACTGGTTAGTTTAAATCAGAACAAATACCATAAAAACGTACTTAGTGTAACTGAGTAAAAGTTACGCTAATCTTCTTCAAAATGAAACAAAAATAATGTGTTTTATTGTGATTCAAAAAGGGTGTGACCCTCGGAATACTCTACTGTATACAGCCTTCTAGAACCGGCTGGATATTGGATGAAGATAGTGGTAGTAGTGGAACAGTATACAGTAGTGGTAGAGTGGCATGCACTTCTGTACCTGAGCAATGCTCAGCAGAGCAGGGTCACAGTCTGGGAGCGAGGTTGAGGTTGGGGGCAGCAGCGAGGGGGCGTTAGAATCAAGGGGCTGGGCAGCAGCGGCGGCAACAGGC
This sequence comes from Salvelinus sp. IW2-2015, assembly GCF_002910315.2. NCBI lineage: Eukaryota > Metazoa > Chordata > Actinopteri > Salmoniformes > Salmonidae > Salvelinus > Salvelinus sp. IW2-2015. The sequence goes on from NC_036857.1 coordinate 29,528,713, forward strand.
GGGAGAGAAGTGGGGCCCGGGGGACCATCAGCCAGGCCATGCAGGGTTAGCTGACTCTCTGGTGGGGTGGGCTGGGTCTCTGGGCCAGGGGTAGCAGGATGGAGGGGTGGCAGGGAGGCAGGGTGGGGGTGAGACAATGTATGAGAATGACTGGGGGGCATCTGTGGAAGAGAAGTAGCCTGGGAAGGATTCAGAGGGGGCTGTTGCTCGGTGGTGGAGTCCGCCAATGCAGCCTCAGCGATCTGGGTCTGGGTGTGTGCCTGAGCTTGCATGGCCATCTGGGTGTGTGTGTGGGTGGGTAGCGGCTGTGTCAGCTGAGCTTGGTGCTGGGGGGATGGTGACGGACCTCCTGCTCCTGCTACTACCTGACTGTACAAGGGTAGGGCTCTAGTCTGAGTCCCGAGCTGGGGCACATTACTGGGGGATGCTGTCTGTGCTGGGTTAACAGTAGGCTGCTGGGGCAACAGATGTGGGGGGATCTGAGGAAGCTGATAAGCCAGTTGACTTGGGTCGGGAATTGAGACTTGCTGATGCTGAGACTGCAGAGCCTGCTGAATTGGGGCTGGGGTTGTCTGAGCCTGAAGCTGCTGTGGCTGTTTCTGTTGTACGACTTGTGGAACCTGTTGCACCAGCTGTTGCTGTTGGTATTGCTCCATGGGAATGGGTTGAGGCAGCATAGATTTAGACTGGGCCTGAGGTATGGGTTGGTTTAACGGCTGCACCACAGCTGGGCTTCCTGTTACTTGCAGCTGCTGCTGTTGTGGCTGTGGGAGAGGCTGTACCTGTGGTTGTAGCTGTACCTGCTGGCCTTGGTTATACACTTGCCCAGTCTGTTGTTGTATGTGTTGAGGCGAAGCAGAGACCAAGGTGGTAGGGTCTATGACTGTGGAGGCAGGGGCCGCCATGACAGTTCCAACACCAACAGATCCAGGAGACAGCATCATCTGCTGGTACTGCACCATGGACTGCTGTTGCTCCAACAGTACCTGCTGCTGCTGTTGCTGTTGTTGGGTAACTTGTTGTGTGATGTCCTGATGTTGTTGTTGCAGGACTGGCTGTATGGCTTGCTGTTGGGTGGGCTGAGGTGCAGTGACATACTGCGGTGCCAGTAGTACAGCTGGAGCATGGGGGCGGTGTAGAGGCTGCGCTAGACCTGGGAGCGGAACACTGGGCTGCACTGGAGACTCGTGCTGGGGTTGGGCTTGGATCTGGCTGTGCATGGGGGTTATTGAGACTGGAGGTTGGGGTTGGACCAGAGCTGGACTCTGCCTCATAGGAGGCATCATCTGAGTCTCAACAACTGCTGGAATCGGAGTCTGATTCAGAACTTGGGTTGGATGCAGATTCTGGGGAGTCTGCTGGATGAGAGACTGCACTGGAGCCTGGGCCTGTATTTGAGCTGGGATCTGATGGATAGCCTGTACTATAAGAGCCTGGGACTGGATAGGGATCGGAGGACTTGGTGCCTGGATCGGGGCCACCACGTGAGGTGGAATCTGGACCTCGATCATCTGGGGCTGGGCTTTGAGTGGAGGCTGGGGCCGGGCCTGGAGTACTGGGACTGGGAAATGGCCCGGGCTCTGAGGGTGAGCTTCATTCTGAGCTTGAATCTGGGCCAGGACTTGGGCATGGGCTTGCACTACAGCCAGTGGAGCCTGGCTGGGAATCTGTGGCTGAATGGCTACAGGTTTGGCTCCCTGACCCTGGGCTTGGGCAGCCATCTGAGCTTGGACCTGCACGGCCTGTATAACCTCTGCTGCTGGTAGGGTTGGGGCTACAAGGGGGATCTGAGGCGGAGGTTCAACGACAGAGCTCTGATGGCCCTGCTGTTGTTGCTGGACAACATACGCTTGTTGTTGCTCCAGTAATACAGCTTGTTGCTGCTGCTGCTGTTGTTGCTCCAGTAATACAGCTTGCTGCTGCTGCTGCTGTTGTTGTTGTTGCTCCAGTAATACAGCTTGTTGCTGCTGCTGCTGTTGTTGTTGCTGTTGTATCAGCGCTACTTGCTGTTGTTCTGTCACTTGCTGCTGCGTTAGGCTAGCGTGATTAGTTGGAAACATAGCAGTGTTTTGCTGTTGTTGTTGTTGTTGCAACAAACACACATCAATTTGTTGCTGTTGAATCAAAGCTTGCAACTGCTCACATTGTTGCTGAATCAAAGTGGTCTCTTGTTTCTCGCTTTGTTGTAATTGAATATTGGCGATTTGCTGCTGCGATTGCCCAGTCTCTTGCTGTTGTTGAATCGGTTGCTGCTGCTGTTGCAGTCTCTCTGCTTGTTGTTGTTGTAGCAACGCCTGCTGTTGCCGTTGTTGCTCGATCTGTTGTTGTAACAAAGCATGCTGCTGTTGTAGCTCCAGCTGCTGCTGCAGTTGTGCCTGTTGTTGCTGTTGCTCCAATTGCTGCTGCTGTAAAACTGCTCGTTGCTGCTGAAGCTGTTGCTGTTGTAGCAGGGCTTGCTGTTGTTCCAACTGTTGCTTTAGCACAGCTTGCTGTGAGTCGATTGGATGACTGACGACCGCCTGTTGTTGTAGTTGGGTCGGTTGTTGCAGCACAGCTTGCTGTTGTTGATGCAGTGATTGCTGCTGTTGTAGATCCATTTCCGGTTGTTGTTGGATCTGGCTCGCTTGGTGAGCCTCCAGTTGTTGTTGCTGCTGTAGGAGCACTTGCTGCTGCTGTTGCTCGAACTGCTGCTGTTGTAACAGCGCTTGCTGTTGCTCCAGCTGTTGCTGCTGTAGTTGCGCCTGTTGTTGCTGTTGCTTTAAGGCTTGCTGTTGCTGCTGCTCTTGTTGCTGCTGCTGTAACATCGCTTGCTGCTGCTGTTGCTCAAATATTTGCTGTTGTAACAGCGCTTGCTGTTGCTCCAGTTGGTGCTGTTGTAGTCGTGCCTGTTGTTGCTTTTGTAGCAACGCCTGTTGCTGCTGTTGCTCAAGCTGCTGTTGTATGTACACTTGCTGTTGTTGTTCTAGTAACATCGCTTGTTGTTGTTGCTGATGTTCAATCTGGTGCTGCTGGTGTAGCAACAATGTTTGCTGCTGTTGCAGTTGTTGCTGCTGTTGTAGGTCGTTTAGCGGTGGTTGCACATAGGCTTGGGTTTGATCCACTTGCTGTAATGACAATGCCTGTTGTTGTTGCTGCTGTTGGTCCATTGATTGTTGTTGTGGTAGTAAGGCCTGCTGCTGAGGATGCTGTTGCTGCTGCTGCTGAACCAAAGCTTGCTGCACATACACTTGCTGCTGAAGCTCAGTAGTTTGCTGCTGTTGGATTGCTATAGTCTGCTGCTGTTGTTCTATATGTTGCTGTATCAGTACCGCCGTCTGGGGAATTACATTGGCCTGTTGTTGTTGGTGTAGTTGTTGCTGCTGAAGCAGGGTGGTTTGTTGAGCCTCCATTTGCTGCTGCTGTGGCTCCATCAGTACCTGCTGTTGTTGAACAATGGTCTGCTGTTGGGTAATCATGAAAGGCTGTGCTTGCTGGGTTAAAGGCTGGGGTGTCATCTGGATGTCAGAGGCCTGCATGATGTTAGGGGTGACATTGGCCTGGGTCTGTTGTGGGAGAGGGACCATGGCCTCCATGCCACCAACTCCCACTAGTCCTGTTGGGTCTCCCACTGAAATGGGAGCTGGAAGAATGTTAAGCTGTGCTTGGGGCGAGACTGGGGTTGCGCAGGACTGGGAAGGGGCCATTGGTGCGATCTGTGATCCATCTGAATGGTATGACTGAGATGGTGTGAAGATAACCATCATGGGGTGACAGGGACATGGTCAGATGGAGTTATGGTGAGAGGGCAGGTAGGGGGAGATTGAGGTAAAGAGAGGAGGTAAGAGTAAGCATTGGATAAAGGGTAGGCATTAATTATCAAAGGACTGCACACATTCTATAGAGGACATGAAAGCATTGTCATGATCAAGATTGTTATCGTTTTTATTATCGTTAAAGCACATCTGATAAAATAGTTACGTGAATTGATTAAAAGCTATTCGGAATATATCAAGGTTCAAACTTGTTTTGTCCAGTAGAAAAGAGATGTTCGAGAGAGTTGAACGGGATCGAGAGCCACTCACCTGAGAATACTGCTGTGGTACACCTGGTGAGACTTGCGTTGCCATAGCAACAGGCTGAACGTAAGTCTGCTGACCAACAGGTGCCCCACCACTGCTTTGACCAATGCACATGGCGGAAATCCCACCACTCTGACCAGTAGGTACGTTCGGAACTCCTCCGCTCTGACCAATCGGGAGCATTTCGTGGTGGGCCAAAATTGCCTAAAAATAGATAACAGACAACACAATTGAGCGTGATTGCAGGGTTGGAGATAAGATATCAATCTCTTTGTAAACTAGATTTTCCAAAACAGGAACAACCATAATATGATGTATGTTCCAAATGGCACCCTATTCTCTACATAGTGCACTACCTTTGGCCCTGGTCAAAAGTAGTCCACTACACAGGGAATAGGGTGTCCTTTGGGATACCATATACTCACCGAGGCAGCAGCAGGGAGGCTGGGTTGAGAGAGCACGTATGACTCCCCTTGCTGAGGGTATGCCTGGCTCTGGCCACTGGCATAGGATTCACAGCTAGCTGAGCCAATGCTCTCACCTCCTGGAGTAAATACAAGGGCAAGAGTAAAATAGGAGTCTAGACAAACACTACTTTGGGGATAAGGAAAATAATATCATTATATCCTATTCTAGGACTGTCCGCAACCAAATAATATGTTTATCTTAATATTCCACTTTGTTTCTGATATCTACCCCAGCACAGTCAGTACGTAGGGAAACACAGTATACAGTCTTACACCGTAAACAAATCCGTAAACAAGCCTCTGATTGATGGAATATTGGTCTGCTCTTGTACCTGTGGGCAGGCTCAGAGGATTCCCACTGTGGATCTGCTGCTGTTGCCTCACATGCTGATCCACCTCTGGTAGCTCCTCAACCTCCCCCTGCCCTCCTCCCCCACCTCCCCCTGTCAGCCCAGCCACCCCAGGCCCCAGGGAGGAGAGGTGAGAGCAGGTGGAGGAGGTGAGGGTGGAGTCCCGTCTCTCATCAAAGCCTTGCTGCTGTTGGAGCAGCTGCTGCTGGCGTCTCTCACGGGACTTCTTGATGAGCGTGACGCGGTCGCGGATGGATTTACCCACCACCTTAGCGTCGCTCTCGTGGAAGAAGCCTGACTTCACCTGGATAGAGGAGGAGGGAGAGGGGGTGGTGGGTAGACAGAGAGAGGAAAGAGAGAGAGAGAGCGAGAGTAGGTGGAGAGAGAGAGCGATAGATAGGAGGCAGAGAGAAAAAGTTGAAAGCATGGCGAGGGAATGTAGGTTGGAGGCAACGACTAGCAAGGAAACCTTGATTAATGAGCGGTGGACTGTAATAGATCACACCTTTCCTATAGCCCTCCCACCTTCCCTGTAGTTCCTTCAACAGAGGTCCTGGGTATTCCTGCTCCGTCCTGCACTGCTCTCTCTTCTATCATTTTCACACTAATGTGCTGAGCCGAGCCAACCTTTACTATACTGTTCTAGCCTGGGGCCATGCCAAGAAAGGACAATCTAAAAAGAAAATATCAGAGCCTGCAGGATACAGTCTGGGTCTGCACCAAGGTGTGAAAAAGGTATCAGTGTCTCACCATTTCTCTTTCTGCCTCCCTCTCCCTTCCTCCCTATTCGCTTCTCCTCCTAATCTCACCATCTCCGAAGCCACCTCCTCTGCGCTGTCGTTCTCCAGGTCGTAGCTGAACTCGATGGCCTCATTGTCTTTGTGTTTTCCCTTCAGCTTCTTTGGCTCCTCCACCCAGATCCTGAGGGCCAGGCAGTCCTGACAGCCCGTGTCTTCCTCTGCCAGCTCCACACGCACCCCTGTGTCCTCCCCGAAGAACGCATGGGTCAACAGGTCCCGGATGGACAGCCTGCAGACAGAGAGAACACATCAAGCTCGGAACAAATGCCCACTTCTTTCCCAAACAATGTGTGGCTTTTATTGGATAGGACAGTGAAGAACAGATGACAGGAAAGGTAGGAGAAGGGCGAGTCAGAAGGGCAGCGGGCTGGAGTTGAACCCATGCCCACTCTGGTATATGTTCCCGGGGTCAGCGGCACTAACCACTAGACTTTTTTTTCTTCTTTTTGTTTTACAAGCGCTCTGCTGTTTAGCAAGGTTTGCAAAAGGCATTGCAATTCCTCCCATTATTATGAGAGAGAGAGCGGGAAGGGGGTCGAGAGAGGTCAAACCACTTGCCTCTGACTCTTGTCCTGGCGGATGCAGCACCCGATGATCTCTTTGATCTCTGGGTCGTTGACTTTATCGAAGCTGGCTGGTTTTATACCCTGTAGACAGAGAGGGAGCAGGTGAGGTGACCGAACGGACAATGATATAGATGATGGACTACTCCGTCCTACACAGACAGTAATATACTTTAAATGGGACTCCTTTGCTACTTCAGAGAGTTAATCATGAAGCAGTAATGAAGAAACCCTGACTACAGTTAATGTACTGTCACATATACAGTATATTTAATAATTTACTGAATCTGAGGGAGGTTGGTGAGAAAATCAAGGGCAAGTCGGGATACGACAGACTCGGCCAAAGGGATTTTTGTGAAGAACGTTAGACGGAAAGATCTTGTAGAAGTAGGGGAAAGGGAACCTATGCCACAAAGGGACAAGCCCAAAGGGACAGCGGTCCCAGACTTACACTGGTGACTTTGCGGTAGATCTGCGCAGCGTTCTGGCACTCTGAGTAGGGGTATTCTGAGGTGGCCATCTCCAACATGCACATCCCAAAGGCATAAACGTCCACAGACTCATCATAATGTTCCTCGTACATCTCTGGAGCCATGAACTCAGGGGTACCTGGAAGACAGGGCACATTAGTCAATTGAAAAGGTAAAGTCGCACACCTTAAATACCCAGATGAAGATATTTTGAGACCAAAATTATTGGTGAAATAAACATGAAGATTGCCATCATAGTCATGCTTGGACAGTGATGCTCAAACGGTGCAACCTGTGTTTATTGAATATAATTTTGACCTCTAACCTCCTCTGTCTGTAAAGGACCATCATCAGACGCCCAGGAGTATAAATTATTTTATGAAGAATGTTACTCAGGAATCTATAGGGTTCACACTTACTGTAAACACAGACCACAGATCAGCTCTTAACATATACATCCAGTGGCATTTAGTGCAACATAGCTCGACCTTTGAGCAAGAACCACCGCAGAGACTACTCAGCTGATGATACCTTCTTGGAGAGTTGGGTCAGCTCATAAGATATTCACATTGTAGCAGAGTGACCACAGATTGTAAAAGCCATTCCCACAAAACAGAGGTCCATTAGCTCAAGTCTTACAAGAGCTCTGACATACCTATATGACCCATTCAAATACCATTCCCACAACATGACATAAGAAAACAACTGATCGATGGCTCCGGAAACTGACGGCCGCTAGTTACCTATGACACTTTTGGCGAAGGAGGTCCTCATGAGAGTGGCTAATCCCAGGTCTCCGATCTTGACGGAGCCGGTAGGGCCGGTGATGAAGATGTTGTCACACTTGAGGTCCCTGTGGATGATGGGAGGGGTCCGGGTGTGGAGGAAGTGAAGGCCCTTCAGGATCTGACGACACCAGCTCCTCAGGACCTTGGGCTTCATCACCTTGAAGCGCTTCAGGTACCTGCAGACAGGACAGGAGAGCACGGTTATAACCATAAAGCATTGTGGCATGGTTTCTATGGAACAATCTCTTCGGTGTAACACTATTTGCGAGCTGAGCAGGGGTGTGTGTGATGGTGTGTGGGTGTCTTCTACCCACGTTTTGAGGGTTCCCGAGGTCATGAGTTCGGTGACCAGGACAATGCACTTCTTCCCTCGCAGCACTGACTCCCAGGAGTCATAGAAACGGACAATGTTAGGGTGCTGGAGGCCCTTCAGCATCTCTGCCTCCTCCTTAAAACGCTGCTGCTCCGCCTTGGTCAGCTTACGGTCCTGTAGACACACAGGAATACACAGAAGGCAGGTTAGACATCAGAGAGAGCGTTCGGTTGTGAGAATAAGTTGCAAAGATCGAGCCAGAGCCAATACTGCACTGTTGAATGCTCAAGCAGTTAGTTTTATTGGGCAACCCAAAAGGTCTTCATCAGTGAGAACATACCCACAGCCTAAACAGCGTTCAGTGCTATTCTCCTACTGTTGTACAACAGCAAAAAACAAAGGATTTAGAGTGCTTATGTCTGTATTCAAGAGGCATAGGTTCATACTTTCACACTAAACTTGTATCTTATGACCCAAAAAATTCAGGAGACAATGCATATGCTAAACCTGAGACTTATTATGGGGAGCATGCTTTCAGGAAACAGTTCTTTGTCAACAGAGCCAATACTGGAACACTATACCAATCAGGAAACAGTACTGTCAACAACAGAGCCAATTCTGGAACACTATACCAATCAGGAAACAGATACTGTCAACAACAGAGCCAATACTGGAACACTATACCAATCAGGAAACAGTACTGTCAACAACAGAGCCAATACTGGAGCCTCACAGCACAGTTGAAAAATAGAAATCAAAACTGGACGGTCTTTGGAGATAGATGGGAGGGGTTAAGGGGAGCTGAAGGATGGGACTAAAATGTAAAATATACCGTGTCCATAAAATGTATATAGTATGTATTATTTAAAATAATATATATTTATAAAATAAATATGGGGGATTGGAAATGATGCAAACAAGTACATTGATAGAATCCACAATCTATTTGCAATATTAAAGCTGATCCACCCCCTTAAAAAAGAAACAAATAGTGGAGCAATATAACAGATCAGTCAGCTCTCCTTACTACCAAGCAAAACCATATTTAATGTAATTAAACACCTATCACCACTAGATGGAGCAAGCACGATATAGTTTCATCTGCATGAGTGGAGACAACACCCACCTCAGCCTATAAGACACTTCTGCGGCATCTGCCACGCTGCCATTGGGCCTAGTATGTCGGATGCTGCAGAAATCCCTGGCTCTGGCAGAGTATCCCACTGGGAATAACACTCACGCATGCACACGCACACACAGATGTATGCTGGCGCACACACATGCGTGCACACACACACACATATATACACAAACCAGGCTACTGACTGGGCCCTCTGTTGGTTACTTACAGTAAGCAATAAAGGCCTGAGGGGGTGTGGTATATGGCCAATATACAAAGGCTAAGGGCTGTTCTTATGCACGACGCAACGCGGAGTGTCTGGATACAGCCTTTATCTGTGGTATATTGGCCATATACCACAAACCACCGAGGTGCCGTATTGCTATTATAAACTGGTTACCAACGTAATTAGAAGAGTAAAACCTGTGGTATACTTTCAGCCAATCAGCATTCAGAGCTCAAACCACCATTATAAAAAGGCAAATAAGCAAATAATATACCACTATGAACCGCTGAGTGACTATACATTTATAGCTTAGTCATTTTCCAAATGGCAGCTGTCCTAACAATTGTCATCGTTAAAAGAACAAAGCAAGCATTGTGTTTTTTTTAGTGGTCGTTTTGACCTCTGTTGACCTTGCCACTTGTGGTCTCTTACGCATCATTCAACATCACGCTATAGTCTGAATAGGACAACAACCAAAGGTCATGACATGAGGCGGGAAACAACAGACGTGACAATTGCAACAAGTGGTGACAAGGCAAGGCCATATCGCAAAACAAACAAAGAAACTACAAAACAAAGATGTGCATGAAAACAACCATCATCTCCTCACTAGCACCTGTCAAGTACATGAAAACAACTATCCTCTCCTCACTAGCTCCTGTCAAGTACATGAAAACAACTACATCTCCTCACTAGCTCCTGTCAAGTACATTGAAACAACTATCATCTCCTCACTAGCACCTGTCAAGTACATGAAAAACAAACTATCCTCTCCTCACTAGCTCCATGTCAAGTATCATGAAAACAATATCACTTCCTCACTAGCACCTGTCAAGACATGAAAACAACTATCATCTCCTCACTAGCTCCTGTCAAGTACATGAAAAACAACTATCCTCTCCTCCTAGACCCTGTCAAGTACATGAAAACAACTATCATCTCCTCACTAGCTCCTGTCAAGTACATTGAAAACAACTATCCTCTCCTCCACTAGCTCCTGTCAAGTACATGAAAACAACTAATCATCTCCTCACACATAGCCTCTCGCTGTCAAATACATTGAAAACAACTATCATCTCCTCACTAGCACTGTCAAGACATGAAAACAACTATCATCTCCTCACTAGCATCCTGTCAAGTACATGAAAACAAACTATACATCTCCTCACACTAGCTGCCTGTCAAGTACATGAAAACACTATTCCTCTCCTCACTAGCTCTCTGTCAAGTATCATGAAAACAACTATCATCTCCTCACTAGCTCCTGTCATACATGAAAACAACTCTTCATCTCTCACTAGCTCCTGTCAAGTACATGAAAACAACTATCATCTCCTTCACTAGCTCCTGTTCAAGTTACATGAAAACAACTATCATCTTCCTCACTAGCTCACCTGTTCAAGTACAATGAAACAACAACTATCACTTCTCTTCACTAGCTCTCGTGTCAAGCTACATGGAAAACAACTATCCTCTCTCTCTCTATGCACCTGTCAAGTACATGAAAACAACCATCATCTCCTCACTAGCACCTGTCAAGTTACATGAAAACAACTATCCTCTCCTCACTAGCTCCTGTCCAAGTACATGAAAACAACTATCATCTCCTCACTAGCACCTGTCTAAGTACATGAAAACAACTATCATTCTCCTCACTAGCACCTTGTCAAGAACATGATTAACAAATACTATCATCTCCTCACTAGCTCCTGTCAAGTACATGAAAACAACTATCATCTCCTCACTAGCTCCTGTCAAGTACATGAAAACGAACAGATTTAAATGGTTAAATGGTCAGTGGGATTCTGGCCATAGCAATAACACAACACACATCCCTAAAATAGCATTCATAATATGTTGCTTTCCATTTACCTCTAGGCTCTGTGTTCATGAATTACTCTCTGAAGGGAGAGGGGCTACTACTGCAAACATTTAATTCTAAATCAGATTTACTTCTGATTTCCATGTAATGCAGTTTCCCTCATTAAATCCCTCCCCTAGTCTCTCCCTCTCGCTTTGTCTCTGCATTGTGTAGTCGAAGATCCATTTCTTCCAACTCAATGTCCTTTTCTGGAAGTGAAGGCCACCTCTCTCCTCCTCCCTCTTGGCACTGTCATCCCTCTCTCTCTCCTGTATTCGCTAGCTTGAACTGAGCGTCAACAGCAAGATTGCTGCTTTATTGTCAGAGCTAAAAATAATATCCTGGACTTGGGACTGCCCCTTTGCCTCGACTCCCTGCTGTTTCACTGTCTGAATGGCTTGATGTGTCAGTCTGGGTCTCAGTGGCTGTCTGTGCAGTAGGCCTATGCCTTTCGGTTAGTCTGTGTCCCTGCATTGAACTGTTTAACAACGGTGTCTCTACATCTGTGTAGCTAACTCCCTAACAGTGTCTGATTTTGTGCGTTGGTTTCTGTTGATTACAGACTAGTCTCACAGTCATCTGTCAGTGTGCATAATCAGAGCATCAGTCTGTGTCACCGCTTGTCGTCTGTGTGTCTATTGTCTGGCCGTCTGTCTGGCTGTCTAACTCCATATTCTCTGCGCATCCGGCAGCTCTCCCCTGTGTATCTATTGTGTGGTTTCCAGTGTCCGGTCAGATGATCTGGGGTAAGCAAAGGTCACTGGGGTCAATTATCATCATAATCAGTTGAGTCATGTCAATGTGGCAAAAGACAAACATACATGCACACACGCACAAAGAAGAAACACACACATCTGCTCTCTATAATATGAAAGGCAGGGGAATAGATGCATAGGGGCTGCATAAATAAAACATTAATTATGAAGACTGCTTAACATACCAACATACAATACTATTTATTAATGCTGACAATGGAAAGGAAATCTCATTGATATATACACTACCGTTCAAAAGTTTGGGATCACTTAGAAATGTCCTTCTTTTTGAAAGACAAGCACATTTTTGTCACCTTAAAATAACATCAAATTGATCAGAAATACAGTGTAGACATTGTTAATGTTGTAAATGACTATTTTTGCTGGAAACAGCTAATTTGTAATGGAATATCTACATAGGCGCACATAGGCCCATTATCAGCAACCATCACTCCTGTGTTCCAATGGCACGTTGTGTTAGCTAATCCAAGTTGATAATTTTAAAAGGCTAATTGATCATTAGAAAACCCCTTTGCAATCATGTTAGCACAGCTGAAAACTGTTGTTCTGATTAAAGAAGCAATAAAACTGGACTTCTTTAGACTAGTTGAGTATCTGGAGCATCAGCATTTCTGGGTTCGATTACAGGCTCAAAATGGAAAAAAACAAAGTACTTTCTTCTGAAACTCGTCAGTCTATTCCTGTTCTGAGAAATGAAGGCTATTCCATGCGAGAAATTGCCAAGAAACTGAAGATCTCGTACAACGCTGTGTACTACTCCCGTCACAGAACAGCACAAACTGGCTCTAACCAGAACAGAAAGAGGAGTGGGAGGCCCCGGTGCACAACTAAGCATGAGGACAAGTACATTAAAGTGTCTAGTTTGAGAAACAGACGCCTAACAAGTCCTCAACTGGCAGCTTCATTAAATAAACTCAGCAAAAAAATAAATGTCCTCTCACTGTCAACTGCGTTTATTTTCAGCAAACTTAACATGTGTAAGGGCCTCCCGGGTGGCGCAGTGGTCTAAGGCAACCAGAGACTCTGGGTTCGAGCCCAGGCTCTGTCGCAGCCGCCCGCGACCGGGAGGCCCATGGGGCGGCGCACAATTGGCCTAGCATCGCCCGGGTTAGGGAGGATTTGGCCAGCAGGGATATCCTTGTCTCATCGCGCACTAGCGACTCCTGTGGCGGACCAGGCGCAGTGCATGCTAACCAGGTCGCAAGGTGTACGGTGTTTCCTCCGACACATTGGTGCGGCTGGCTTCCGGTTTGGATGCGCGTTGTGTTAAAGAAGCAGTGCGGCTTGGTTGGGTTGTGTTTCGGAGGACGCTCTCGACCTTCGCCTCTCCCGAGTCCGTGCGGGAGTTGTAGCGATGAGACAAGACAGTAACTACTAACAATTGGATGCCACGAAATTGGGGAGAAAGGGGGTAAAAAAAAGTAATAAATTGTAAATATTTGTATGAACATAAGATTCAAAAACTGAGACAAAAACTGAACAAGTTCCACAAGTTCCATTTGTTGCTTCCAGCCTACAGACAGAAACTAAAACAAGAAGCTCCCGCGCTCAGGTCTGTTCAACGCTGGTCCGACCAATCTGATTGCATGCTTCAAGACTGCTTCGATCACGTGGATTGGGATATGTTCTGCATTGCGTCCAACAACAACATTGATGAATACGCTGATTCGGTGAGCGAGTTCATTAGAAAGTGCATCGACGATGTTGTACCCACAACAACTATTAAAACATTCCCGAACCAGAAACCGTGGATTGATGGCAGCATTCGCGCGGAACTGAAAGCGCGTAACACTGCTTTTAACAAGGGCAAGGTGACCGGAAACATGACCGAATACAAACATGACCCAAAAGGGTCTACAGTCAATCACGGATTACAAAAAGAAAACCAGCCCCGTCGCGGACCAGGATGTCTTGCTCCCAGACAGACTAAATAACTTCTTTGCTCGCTTTGAGGACAATACAGTGCAACTGACACGGCCCGCTACCAAAACCTGCGGACTCTCCTTCACTGCAGCCGACGTGAGTAAAACATTTAAACGTGTCAACCCCCGCAAGGCTGCAGGCCCAGACGGCATCCCCAGCCGCGTCCTCAGAGCATGCGCAGACCAGCTGGCTGGTGTGTTTACGGACATATTCAATCAATCCTTATCCCAGTCTGCTGTTCCCACATGCTTCAAGAGGGTCACCATTGTTCCTGTTCCCAAGAAAGCTAAGGTAACTGAGCTAAACGACTACCGCCCTGTAGCACTCACTTCCGTCATCATGAAGTGCTTTGAGAGACTAGTCAAGGACCATATCACCTCCACCCTACCTGACACCCTAGACCCACTCCAATTTGCTTACCGCCCCAATAGGTCCACAGATGACACAATCGCAACCACACTGCCCTAACCCATCTGGACAAGAGGAATACCTATGTGAGAATGCTGTTCATCGACTACAGCTCAGCATTCAACACCATAGTACCCTCCAAGCTCGAGACCCTGGGTCTCGACCCCGCCCTGTGCAACTGGGTACTTGACTTCCTGACAGGCCGCCCCAGGTGGTGAGGGTAGGTAACAACATCTCCACCCCGCTGATCCTCAACACTGGGGCCCCACAAGGGTGCGTTCTGAGCCCTCTCCTGTACTCCCTGTTCACCCACGACTGCATGGTCATGCTCACCTCCAACTCAATCATCAAGTTTGCGGACGACACTACAGTGGTAGGCTTGATTACCAACAACGACGAGACGGCCTACAGGGAGGAGGTGAGGGCCCTCGGAGTGTGGTGTCAGGAAAATAACCTCACACTCAATGTCAACAAAACAAAGGAGATGATGGTGGACTTCAGGAAACAGCAGAGGGAGCACCCCCCTACAGATGTGCACTTCTACAGATGCACAATCGAGAGCATCCTGTCGGGCTGTATCACCGCCTGGTACGGCAACTGCTCCGTCCACAACCGTAAGGCTCTCCAGAGGGTAGTGAGGTCTGCCCTCCAGGACAACTGCCCTCCAGGACACCTACACCACCCGATGTCACAGGAAGGCCATAAAGATCATCAAGGACAACAACCACCCGAGCCACTGCCTGTTCACCCCGCTATCATCCAGAAGGCGAGGTCAGTACAGGTGCATCAAAGCAGGGACCGAGAGACTGAAAAACAGCTTCTATCTCAAGGCCATCAGACTTGGGTTTGTACCCATGGGTGACGTTGTTGCCGGTGATGTCTGGTGAGGACCTGCCTTACAACAGACCTACAAGCCCTCAGTCCAGCCTCTCTCAGCCTTTTGCGGACAGTCTGAGCACTGATGGAGGGATTGTGCATTCCTGGTGTAACTCGGGCAGTTGTTGTTCTGTACCTGTCCCGCAGGTTTGAGGATCGGTACATCCGAACATGTGCAGATGTTGTTACACGTGGTCTGCCACTGAAAGGACGATCATCTGTCCGTCCTGTCTCCCTGGAGCGCTGTCTTAAGAGTCTCACAGTACGGACATTGCAATATATTGCCCTGGCCACATCTGCAGTCCTCAAGCCTCCTTGCAGCATGCCTAAGGCACGTTCACGCAGATGAGCAGGGACCTTGGGCATCTTTCTTTTGGTCATTTTCAGAGCCTCTTTAGTGTCCTAAGTTTTCATAACTATGACCTTAACTGCCTCCCGTCTGTAAGCTGTTAGTGTCTTAACGACCATTCCACAGGTGCATGTTCATTAATTGGTTATGGTTCATTGAAAAAGCATGGGAAACAGGGTTTAAACCCTTTACAATGAAGATCTGTGAATTAATTTGTATTTTTACGAATTATCTTTGAAAGACAGGGTCCTGAAAAAGGGACGTTTCTTTTTTTGCTGAGTTTAGTACCCGCAAAACACCAGTCTCAACGTCAACAGTGGCGACTCCGGGATGCTGGCCTTCTAGGCAGAGTTCTTCTGTCCAGTGTCTGTGTTCTTTTTCCCATTTTAATATTTTCTTTTTATTGGCCAGTCTGAGATATGGCTTTTTCTTTGCAACTTGGCCTAGAAGGCCAGCATCCCAGAATCGCCTCTTCACTGTTGAGACTGGTGTTTTGCAGGTACTATTTAATGAAGCTGCCAGTTGAAGACTTGTGAGGTGTCTTTCTCAAACTAGACACAAATGTACTTGTCCTCTTGCTCAGTTGTGCACCGGGACCTCCCACTCCTCTTTCTATTCTGGTTAGAGAATTTGTGCTGTTCTGTGAAGGGAGTAGTACACAGCGTTGTACGAGATCTGCAGTTTCTTCACAATTGCCCGCATGGATTAGCCTTTATTTCTCAGAACAAGAATAGACTGACGAGTTTCAGAAGAAAGTACTTTATTTTTTCCCATTTTGAGCCTGTAATCGAACCCAGAAATGCTGATGCTCCAGATACTCAACTAGTCTAAAGAAGTCCAGTTTTATTGCTTCTTTAATCAGAACAACAGTTTTCAGCTGTGCTAACATAATTGCAAAGGGGTTTTCTAATGATCAATTAGCCTTTTAAAATMARKAACTTGGATTAGCTAACACAACGTGCCATTGGAACACAGGAGTGATGGTTGCTGATAAGGGGCCCCTGTAAGCCTATGTAGATATCCCCCCCCCCCCCCCCCKAAAAAAAAATCTGCCGTTTCCAGCTACAATAGTGATTCACAACATTAACAATGTCTACACTGTATTTCTGATCAATTTGATGTTATTTTAAAATGGACACTTTTTTGCTTTTCTTTCAAAAAGAAGGATATTTCTAAGTGACCCCAAACTTTTGAAAGGTAGTGTATGTATTCTCAGAACCCAGAATCACATTTCACAGTACGCGGGCCAGCTACTAGATACACATGAGAAAAATCGATACTATGTGGTTTACTAAAACTACTAGGCTATGAAAATATTTACACACTTTCTTTCTCCAGCAAAGCAAACAAACTGGGAGTATACGATGTGATGAAGTAGGTGACGGACAAACACACGTTTGAGACATTGCTCAGTGTAGGGTTCCGTCTTTCGGATGGGACGTTAAAAGGGTGTCCCGACTCTCTGTGGTCACTAAGGATCCCATAGCACTTATCATAAGAGTAGGGGTGTTAACCCCGGTGTCCTGGCTAAATTTCCACTCTGGCCCTCATACCATCATTTTCTACCTCATAATCATCCCCAGCATCCAATTGGCTCGTTCATCCCCCCCCTCCTCTACCCTGTAACTATTCCCCAGGTCGTTGCTGTAAATGAGAACGTGTTCTCAGTCAATTTACCTGGTAAAATAAGAGTAAAAAAAACAGAAACAAACAGGACATAATTAAAAAAGGTGGAGGAAAATAGACAGACTTGTAAGATCAAGTTGACCACGAGACAAATGAAGGAGGGAGCAACAGAGTAACAAAGAGAGAGAAACAGAGGAAGAAAATGGAGAGAAAGAGCGAGGGAACTGAGAAGCTATGAAAGAGGCCTATTGTATACAGCAGGCTGTGGGTGTCTCTCTGCAGTCCCTCTGAGTGAATATCCTTGTTACTAAGTGGTGTGATACATATGGTGTGGGTCTCAAACGGCACCCTATTCCCTATATAGTGCTCATTAGGGTGCTCACAGTGCCCATAGGGCTCTGGTCAAAAGTTGTGCACTATTTAGGGAATAGGGTGCCATTTTGGAACGCATCATGTAATAATCTATACAACACCTACTGCTTCTACATAACAAAATAGACTATTATCTACTGTCAGTGGGGTCATCAATATTTTATTTATTTAATCAGGCAGTCATATTGAGACCAAGATCTCTTTCACAGATGAGCCCTGAATTACATAAATTACAGAAAATAAGCACATCAAAATATAAATACAAAATGCAAGCAGAAAGAAAGAAAATAGTCCAGTACTTGTGCAGTTGATCAATGACTTCAACCCATTGGCACCCTATTCCCCATAGGCCCTGGTCAGAAGTAGTGGACTATATAGGTAACAGGGTGCCATTTGGGAGGTAGACTATGAATGTAGTTGCACCACTTAGCTGGTTGTTGTAACATAGCTATTTTGAGCTCCTAAACCAAAACACCCCCTGGCTGTAGCTGTCAGAGGAAAACAAGAGATAAATACATTACACAACGTTTGTACGTGTACTAATAATGATCTGTATTCTCAGTGTGGCAATGTGTTTGGTAATGTGTATTGTAGCATTGAGTCCCTGAGTTGCAGTGAACAATAAAACTTGTCAATAAGATTGAATGTCTGACATGGCTATTGTTGACCATTAAATCCAATAAAAAGTATTCGGTAATGTGTTAACTAAGGTGTTTGATAATGTGTTTGTGTAAAGTAATGTGTATGGGTAATGTGCTGTTTGGCGATGTGTTGTTTTGGTAATGTGACAAGCCTGTAACTTTGTATGCAGGGCCTCCCGAGTGGCGCAGTGGTCTAACACGGAACCCAAACCGGCTGCGCGCGTGCGCCATTGTGCATACATTTATTTTGTCCCCCCACACCAAACGCGATCACGACACGACACAAAATATCAAAACAAACTCTGAACCAATTATATTAATTTCGGGACAGGTCGAAAATCATTAAACATTTATGTCAATTTAGCTAGTTAGCTTGCACTTGCTAGCTAATTTTAATCTGTCCTATTTAGCTAGCTTGCTGTTGCTAGCTAATTTGTCCTGGGATATAAACATAGAGTTGTTATTTTACCTGAAATGTACAAGGTCCTCTACTCCGCCAATTAATCCTCGTATAAAACGGTCAACCGAATCGTTTCTAGTAATCTCTCTTCTTTCCAGGCTTTTTCTTCTCTTGACTTTATATTGCGATTGGCAACTTTCATAAATTAGGTCAATTACCGCCACTGACCTCGTTCGTCTTTCGTAGCCCTTGGCAACGCAGACGCTCGTTGGTGCGCGCGAGCAGTGTAGGTGCTTATTGAATAACATAGTTTTCTGAATTTATTTTGCAACGTTCACGCACGCGACGCGAGCGGTGTAGTCAGCCTGTAAGGCACTGGATCGCAGTGCTAGCTGTGCCACTAGAGATTCTGGGTCCGAGTCCAGGCTCTGTCGCAGCCAGCTGCGACCGGGAGACCCATGAGGCGGCGGACATGTCTTGTGGTTTTGGCCGGCAGGGATGTCCTTGTCCCATCGCGCACTAGCGACTCCTGTGGTGGGCCGGGTGCAGTGCACGCTGACACGGTCGCCAGGTGTACGATGTTTCCTTCCGGCACATTGGTGCGGCTGGCTTCCGGGTTAAGTGGGCATTGTGTCAAGAAGCAGTGCGGCTAAATGTATAAAATGTGTATGTAAACAAAATATGTTCTGTTTGATAATGTGTTTGGTAATGTTATACGTATTGGTAAAGTGTTTAGTAGTCTGTTTTTCTGGTGTCTCCTTTGACAAGCCTGTAACACTTTGGCATCCTGAGTGGCGCAGCGGTCTAAGGCACTGCATTGCAGTGCTAGAAGCATCACCACAGACCCGGGTTAGGTCCCGGGCTGTATCACAACCGACCGTGATCGAGAGTCCCATAGCGCGGCTCACAATTGGCCCAGCGTCGTCTGGGTTAGGGGAGGGTTTGGCCGGGGTAGGCTGTCATTCTAGTTAAATAAAAGGTAAAAAAATACATTAAGACAGCCTGTTTGATAATGTGTTTTGGTAATATGCTGTGGCACTGCCTCTCCAGTCCCAGTTCCTGGCCCGTTACTCACAGGCCACAGTCACAAGCCAAAGGCTTGTAAACAGATTAAGACGTGACCCCAACCAAACCAGGAGACTGTTTTTGCCCAGACACCTGTTAAGCAGAAGGTCAGCCAATGAGGCTACGAGTCACAGTCAGTCAAACAGTGCTTGACTTGGACTGAAATAGGTTCCGGTACTCATTTTGTGTGCCGGTACGGTTTATATTTAGGTGCAGGAGCGCCACAATGCTTTTGAGCTATTATTTTATAAGAGGAACAGATGCTCAAGCAGTAGGACATTTGATGTGCAGGTACTCAGCTTCGGTGAGCTCCTGCCAAAGTCAAGCACAGCAGTCAGACAGTAAAACAAAAATCACCCACGTAATATACAGACGGCAAAACATTTAGCTAACATACAGCATTGCCTAGTCGGTAAAGTGGAAACAAATCGGCTATGTTACCAGTGAGGGGCCACAATCACATATGGTGCCTCCCCTTCTTACAATTTTTATTTTTTATTTTACCTTTATTTAACTAGGCAAGTCAGTTAAGAACAAATTCTTATTTACAATGACGGCCTAGGAACAGTGGGTTTACTGCCTTGTTCAGGGGCAGAACGACAGATGTTTACCTTGACATCTTGGGGATTCGATCTAGCAAACTTTCGGTTACCGGCCCAATCCTCTAACCACTAGGCTACCTGCCGCCCCAGGTATCCCTGCTTGCCTGACAGAAAATTATATTTCCCATATAACTCGTATTGATGGGCTTAAAAACTGTAACACCTCAGGTCTATGCAGGAGATTGAGGAGATTGTGACCTACTTTTTGTCTAGTTTTGGGGGAAAAAACAGGGGGGGGGGGTTAGAGGTACAAAATCAATCAAAGAAATGCATACAAAGATAACCCCAAGCCATTCTCCCTCTCAGTCCCCATCCACCTCAGCCCACATCTTCCCTCTCCACCAGGAAACCATGTTTCCCACTCCCACATCATATGAAGGAATGCGCCTACCTTATTCAGGGGACAATTTCATCGTCAAACATTTCCTTGGTGTTAAATACAGTCTGAACAAACTTAAAATGTATAAATTGATGGTTCAGATTACGGTACGCAAAGGTAACATTTTTCCATATTCTGTTCCAGTTAAAGGGTTGTTCAGATTCAATTAGATCTGTAGACAATACTTTTTTAATAGCTAGCTCGGAATATGAGCTTTACAAAAGTTGTTTATATATAATAGAGATCAGTCCTTTCGGGAGCCCAGATAATTTATTTATAAATCCCAAAAATTGGATGGTTAGGTTTCCCAAGGGACTCCATATGCCAGCATAGCTGACCTAAATTGTACATACAGAAAAAAGGAGTTGTCTGGTAATGTGTATCTTTCAAATCTTGGAATGTTGTCAATGAAAATATCTATACACACCATATACACCACCGTTCAAAAGTTTTTGAAAGAAAAGCAAATTTTTTGTCCATTAAAATAACATAAATTTGATCAGAAATACAGTGCAGACATTGTTAATTTTGTAAATGACTATTGTAGCTGGAAACGGCTGATTTTTTATGGAATATCTACATAGGCGCACAGAGGCCCATTATCAGCAACCATCACTCCTGTGTTCCAATGGCATGTTGTGTTAGCTAATCCAAGTTGATCATTTTAAAAGGAAAACCCCTTTGCAATTATGTTAGCACAGCTGAAAACTGTTGTTCTGATTAAAGAAGCAATACAACTGGACTTCTTTAGTCTAGTTGAATATCTGGAGCATCAGCATTTGTGGGTTCGATTACAGGCTCAAAATGGCCAGAAAATAACTTTCTTCTGAAACTCGTCAGTCTATTCTTGTTCTGAGAAATTAAGGTTATTCCATGTGAGCAATTGACAAGAAACGTAAGATCTGGTATAACGCTGTGTACTACTCCCTTCACAGAACAGCACAAACGGTCTCTAACCAGAATAGAAAGAGGAGTGGGAGGCCCCGGTGCACAACTGAGCAAGAGGACAAGTACATTAGAGTGTCTAGTTTGAGAAACAAAGGTCTCACAAGTCCTGAACTGGCAGCTTCATTAAATAGTAACTCAACAGTGAAGAGGCGACTCCGGGATGCTGGCCTTCTAGGCAGAGTTCCTCTGTCCAGTGTCTGTTCTTTTGCCCGTCTTAATCTTTTCTTTTTATTGGCCAGTCTGAGATATGTATTTTTCTTGCAACTCTGCCTAGAAGTCCAGCATCCCGGAGTCGCCTCTTCACTGTTGAGTTACTATTTAATGAAGCTGCCAGACTGGTGTTTTGCGTGTACTATTTTAAAAAACACCACTGTAGCTTGGTCACCTTCCACCGCAGATGCGGAAGGCCAACATAGGCGGATGCGCTGAATTGCCCAAGCAAAAAAATAAATAAAAACAGATCACATACATTTCGTTATGTAGTGTGACAGTACACCTGCTCGTCGAACATCTCATTCCAAAATTATGGGCATTAATATGCTGCTATAACAGCCTCTTCCCGGAAGGCTTTCCACTAGGTGTTGGAACATTCCTGTGGAGACTTGCTTCCATTCAGCCACAAGAGCATTAGTGAGGTCGGGCACTGATGTTGGGTGATAAGGCCTGGCTCGCAGTCGGCGTTTCAATTCATCCCAAAGGTGTCTGATGGGGTTGAGGTCCGGGCTCTGTGCAGGCCAGTCAAGTTCTTCCACACCGATCTCGACAGACCATTTCTGTATGGACCTTGCTTTGTGCACGGAGGCATTGTCATGCTGAAACAGGAAAGGGCCTTCCCCAAACTGTTGCCACAAAGTTGGAAGCACAGAATCGTCTAGAATGTCATTGTATGCTGTAGCGTTAAGATTTCCCTTCACTGGAACTAAGAGGCCTAGCCCGAAGCATGAAAAACATCCACAGAACATTATTCCTCCTCCACCAAACTTTACAGTTCGCTCTATGAATCGGGGTAGGTAGTGTTCTCCTGGCATTTGGCAAACCAAGATTAGTCCGTTGGACTGCCAGATGGTGAAGCGTGGTGCGGCTGCTCGGCAATGGAAACGCATTTCATGAAGCTCCAGACAAACAGTTATTGTGCTGACGTTGCTTCCAGCGGCAGTTTGGAACTCGGTAGTGAGTGTTGCAACCGAGGACAGACGATTTTTACGGGCTACGCACTTCAGCACAAGGCAGGCCCGTTCTGTGAGCTTGTGTGGCCTACCACTTCGCGGCTGAGCCGCTGTTGCTCCTAGATGTTTCCATTTCACAATAATGGCACTTACAGTTGATCGGGCCAGCTCTAACAAGGCAGAAATTTGAAATAGCCAAATCCACTAATTTGAAGGGGTGTCCACATACTCTATACATACACAAAAGTATCTCTAGCTTAAACTGATGAATTTTGATGATGATTTTATTATTATGTTACTTATATTGATTATTATGTTACTTATATTGGGTGAGTCAATAGACTTAAGGATTAATGACAAGGAGAGGTGATTCCCGTCTGAAGAGTTCAGAGTGCCTCTATGATCAATACTTAATTAACATCTAAAATCACACCCTGGGGTTTCGTTTCCAATTAACCAGCACCAGAAGATATTACGAGAGGACGTTGGATGCATATCAAGTTGATGTTGAGTCTATAGGCTAAGCAATGGTGATTCACGAAGGGTGTTAGGCCAAATATAGACATTTAGATATTGCTCTGGTGTTAGCTGAGAGAAAGTTCTTTACCATAATGATCCTTATATGTGCTGTAACTTCTATGCTTGGAGACATGTATTTTGCCCTCAGAACAGCCTCAATTTGTCTTGGCATGGACTCCACAAGATGTCGAAAGCGTTCCACAGGGATGCTGGCCTATGTTGACTCCAATGCTTCCCACAGTTGTGTCAAGTTGACTGGATGTCCCCTGGGTGGTGAACCATTCTTGATGCACACGGGAAGCTGATGAGTGTGAAAACCCCAGCAATGTGCCTGGCACCTACCTTCATACACCGTTCAAAGGCACTTAAATATTTTGTCTTGCCCATTCACCCTCTGAATGACACACAGACAATCCATGTCTCAATTGTCTCAAGGCTTAAAAATCCGTCTCCTCCCCTTCATCTACACTGATTGAAGTGGCTTTAACAAGTGAAACCAATAATGGATCTTTGCTTTCAGCTGGATTAACCTGGGTGAGTCTATGTCATGGAAAGAGAGTGTGGTTCTTAATGTTTTGTACAGTCCGTCTATGGCTGTCCAAGGAACGCTAGTTTACAAAGAGTGTTCTGTACAGGCCAGGGAGAAGACTGTCATTTATGATGATGAAGATCTATGTTGGTGACGTTTACATTTAACAAAAATAACCACAGATCCAGTTATTGCAAGTAGACTCCATCTTTGAAATAGCTGCTCTCAGCATAATCACTGCCAGAAAGAAAACAATAAGCGCAGGTGTGAGGGTGGCTACTTTGAAGAATCTCAAATATAATATATGTTGATTTGTTTTAACACCTTTTTGGTTACTACATGATTCCACATGTGTTATTTCATAGTTTTGATGTCTTCACTATTATTGTACAATGTAGAAAATAGTAAAAATAAAGACAAACCTTTGAAGGAGTAGGTGTGTCCAAACTTTTGACTGGCACTGTATATATATATATATGTTTTCTTGCACTCACACTTGCTCCTTATAACGCACGCTCTTGGTAGCATTAGCTAGCTGTACCGGAGCCAAAACGCCGGTATTTTTAATCCTATAGCTTGTTCTCCATTTTCTTTGAGTCATGAATCAACATGTTTTCTGCACTTTTATTCCCATGACTGATAAAAAAAATATTCTCATGAGCAATCAAATTGCTATACATAGAATCTTGAGAATCGCAATACATATTGTATTGGTACCTAAGTATCGCAATAATATCAAATTGTGAGGTCCCTGGCAATTCCCAGTCCAACCAACCATACGTCATAACAATCAATGATTCGTATAACATCATGCTTTGCTGTGAGCTCACAGTTCGATGAAAGGGGCCAAATGTCCATCGGGTCATGGTGCACCAGATATGGCCCCTGGGCCACAGTTTGACTATCACTAGCCTAGTTGAAAACGTCTGGCCAATCTGGTCAGATCGATTCTAATCTGGACAGATCGATTCTAATCTGGACTAATAAATAATTGCAGGCTGGTCTAATCAATTCCATTTGTACTATTTTAGTCATGAATCAATAGTATGGCTTGTACTTTTGCTGGTTCATTTCCTATCAACATAAATCTGAACTCTACTGGTGTGTAAACGTTGGACGGTTTTCCATCAGGCTTCAGACTGAGATGTAAAGTTGAAGACAAAGAGCCAGCCACTCCCTCACAACTGGCCTCTTCTTCTTGCAATACTGAAACACTATCAACCTACTCAACTACTGCACCACTAACAACAACAATTCATGTTTTTTTGTCAAAGATGAACAAAATTGACTGTATGTCTCTTTAGTGTAAACTACCAATGGTATCTGAACCAGTCGACACAATGAAATGGTAGTGCTATGGGATTATCATGATTATGACCTTTGACTCCTACAGCGTAATCCAGTATAATCCAATCGAGGGGCTGAGCTGACTGAAAACGCATGATACCACATGTAACTAACTGGTTCTCCATACTGTTTCTCCCCACTGGATTATAAAGAACACATTTATTTATTTTATCTTTATTTAATTAGGCAAGTCAGTTAAGAACAAATTCTTATTTACAATGATGGCCTACCCTGGCCAAACCCTGATACCACAAGGTCTCCAGACCTTGTTTCTCCCCACTGGACTATAAGGGCCCTTTAAGATCTGCCTTTCCTAAACTTTTCTGTGCTACGAGATTATCGTTGTGTGGTTGTTTGACCTTTGATCTTTGGCAGTAATCCAATAATAGAGGGTCTCCTCTTCCCTTCACAGGTTCTGAGCTGAGTAAACAAACACACATATACACACACACGAAAAAAACTGTATTAATTTGTATCTAACGAAGATTAAAGCACCCAGAACAAAATCTCGCTTCACTCAGGCTCCAAATGGTTGTTTGACCCCTCCTCTAGAAGGAAACAACAACTGTGTTTGAGGTGCTTTTGATATATAAGCATTAACTCTGTGAAAGTGTGTGTGTCTGTGTGCATGCGTTCATTAGTCAGTATGTTTGTGCGCGCGCGCGTGTGTGTGTGTGTGTGTGTGTGTGTGTGTGTGTGTGTGTGTGTGTGGTGTGTGTGTGTGTGTGTGAGCATTAGTCCCTCTGTCTGTGTCTGAGCAGGACATAAATACTAAGGAGAATCCCCAGGGGTCCAGTGCCTGCTGTTCTAAGAAGACACTTTAAATCACTCCGACATCCCTAACAATTGTCACATAGCAACCTTTTACTGCGGTAAAGTGGCCCTAAGCAACCTTTCACTGCTGTAAAGCGGACCTCAATGCGGTTCCATCCAC
The DNA here is from genome assembly GCF_002910315.2 of Salvelinus sp. IW2-2015. Lineage (NCBI taxonomy): Eukaryota > Metazoa > Chordata > Actinopteri > Salmoniformes > Salmonidae > Salvelinus > Salvelinus sp. IW2-2015. The sequence continues at coordinate 29,554,589 of NC_036857.1, forward strand.
TGACTGGTCGGAACCGGTCATTCCTGGACAGGTTACTTCTGCTACACTAGACTCTGTAGGCTAGACTAGCTCCATCCAGCCATCCCTCCCCTGGCTGGCTGGCTTATTCCAAACACGCATGCAACGCGCACACACACACACACACGCACAGATACCAACCAACTGCACACAGACACTCTCTGACACAAATACATTCCCAAAACACACACCGGGTGGATTTGGGCTGAGCTGATGTTGGTTAGGCCGGTCTGGGCTCAGTGGGCTGACAGGACTGGAGGAGGTTGGGGTGGGTTTGTGTGGGTTGCTGCCCCAGCCCAGACCACCCCAGACCAGTTAGTTGTGCTGTCGGTGCAGGATTTTTGTTCCCGCCTGACAGGCACCCACTGGAATTAACTCCTGGATCACTCTGTATACTCACTCTGACAGACAACGGAGAGAGACAAAGAGGTGGGGGGGGGGGGGGGGAGTGGCATACCACACACACACAATTGCACGCACACAGACACACCGAGACGTTCTTAGCTAATGAATGTGGTAAATTAGAGCTGAAAGCTGAAATGTTAGCCTGGGGGATATATAGAGTTGCCCTTTTAGCAGGGAATTTGTGAGGTGAAGGGAGAGGAAGGAGGAGTGAAATGAGGGAGAGGAAAGAAGAGACGCTGTGACTGAGACAGTGTCCGCACTGTGAACTTCCCTCACCCATTCTCTCTTTCAAGGTGCATTAGCAGAGCTAATCCCTGTTTCTGGAGTGATTCTCTGTGTGGGTGTGAGGACAGGTACTCACTTAGTGTGTGTCTCACGTACAACATGCATAATGTGTGTGTGTTTGCTGCTGTGTATACATGTTATTGTGTCAACTACCTCACAATTATCTTCATCATCAACACCTGTCCTTTACGTAACAGAGTTAACAGGACTAGGGAGCAGCAGGGAGGAAATGCAGGCCATGAGATATAGTGACTGTATTATCTGTGCCAGTGGATCCATCTGTGTGTGTGTGACCAGACAAGGATGTGTGTTTGTGCGTGTGTTAGGTTAGTATTAGCCACACGGCCACTCTCTGGGAGTGATGCCATGTTAATCCTCTTTTTGGCTCATCAGTCTCTAACTCCGTCATTCTACCTCTTATTATCCCTCTATCTCCAATGCTTTCTCCTTCCATACCCTTCTCCATCCCTCCCTCCCTCCCTCCCACCCATGCTCTCCTTCCATCCTGCTCTCCCTCTCTCTCCCTCCCTCTCTCAACAGTTTTCATAAATTGGAATAGGCCTACAGTGGGATTAAAAAAAACACTGCTTTCATTACTTGAGATAAGGGACAAAGCAGAATACGTACAATACTAGTTCCTTCTCTGGTGGTACAATAAACACGACCAGAGGACTTGCTGCGGGGACGTACTGCGTTCCAATTCATCCCAAAGGTGTCCGATGGGGTTGAGGTCAGGGGTCTGTGCAGGCCAGTCAAGTTCTTCCACACCGATCTCAACAAACCATTTCTGTATGGACCTTGCTTTGTGCACAGGGACATTGTCATGCTGAAACAGGAAAGGGCCTTCCCCAAACTCCATTGAATGCGTTTCCACTTCTCCAGAGTCCAATTGCAGCAAGCTTCACAACACTCCAGCCAACACTTGGCATTGCGCATGATGATCTTAGGCTTGTGTGCAGATGCTCGGAAATGGAAACCCATTTCATGAAGCTCCCGACGAACAGTTCTTGTGCTGACGTTGCTTTCAGAGGCCGTTTGGAACTCGGTAGTGAGTGTTGCAACTGAGGACAGACGGTTTTTACCCGCTACGCGCTTCAGCACTCGGCAGTCCCGCTCTGTGAGCTTGTGTGGCCTACCACTTCGCGGCTGAGCCGTTGTTGCTCCTAGACGTTTCCACTTCACAATAACAGCACTTAAAGTTGACTGGGGCAGCTCAAGCAGGGCAGAAATTTGACAAACTGACTTGTTGGAAAGATGGCATCCTATGATGGTGACACGTTGAAAGTTGCTGAGCTCTTCAGTAAGGGCATTCTACTTCCAATGTTTGTCTATGGCGACTGCATGGCTGTGTGCATGTCTTTATACACCTGCCAAATCCACTAATTTGAAGGGGTGTCCACAGAAGTTAGGGGCGATTTCATAACAATCGGTAATCTGCCTTTTTGGACTTCGATTATGACCGATTACATTGCAATCTACGAGAAAACAGCGTGGCAGCCACGAGTGCAGCGTCAAAAGGAGCCAAGGTAAGTTGCTAGCATTAAACTTATCTTGTAAAAAAAATAAAAAATACATCTTTACATAATCACTAGTTAACTACACATGGTTGATGATATTACTAGGTTAACTAGCTTGTCCTGAGCTGCATATAATCAATGCAGTGCCTGTTAATTTATCATCGAATCACAGCCTACTTCAACTTTGCCAAACGGGTGATGTTTTTACATAAGCGCATTCGTGAAAAAAAGCAAATTCGTTGCACAAATGTACCTAACCATAAACATCAATGCATTTAAAAAAAAATCAATACACAGAAGTATATATTTTTTAAACCTGCATATTTAGTTAAAATAAATGCATGTTAGCAGGCAATATTAACTAGGGAAATTGTGTCACTTCTCTTGCGTTCAGTGCAAGCAGAGTCATGGTATATGCAACAGTTTGGGCCGCCTGGCTCATTGCGAACTGCGTTTCTTCCTAAGAATGACCGTAATTAATTTGCCAGAATTTTACATAATTATGACATAACATTGAAGGTTGTGTAATGTAACAGCAATATTTAGACTTAGGGTTGCCGCCCATTCGATAAAATACGGAATGGTTCCGTATTTCATTGAAAGAACAAACGTTTTGTTTTGTAAATGATAGTTTCCGGATTTGACCATATTAATGACCAAAGGCTCATATTTCTGTGTGTTTATTATAATTAAGTCTATGATTTGATATTTGATAGAGCAGTCTGACTGAGCTGTGGTAGGCAGCAGCAGGCTCGTAAGCATTCATTCAAACAGCACTTTGCCATTAATACAGGTAACGAGTGGAGGACAGAGGAGCCTCTTAAAGAAGAAGTTACAGGTCTGTGAGAGACAGAAATGTTGCTTGTTTGTAGGTGACCAAATACTTATTTTCCACCATAATTTGCAAATAAATTCATAAAAAATCCTACAATGTGATTTTCTGGAGAAAAAAAATCTCATTTTGTCTGTCATAGTTGAAGTGTACCTATGATGAAAATTACAGGCCTCTCTCATCTTTTTAAGTGGGAGAACTTGCACAATTGGTGGCTGACTAAATACTTTTTTGCCCCACTGTATATAAAAATCGGCCGATTAATCGGTATCGTCTTTTTTTGGTCCTCCAATAAATCGGTATTGGCGTTGAAAAATCATAATCAGTCAACCTCTAGTCCACATACCATGTCGTGTGTAGGCTATGCCATATGTATTAGCTAATATGCATATTCAGCTGTCGTTTTTAAACCTCCATTCTAGCATACATGACACACAAAAATCTTTCTAACTACATGCTTTGATTTGTGTTTCTATGCAAATAATATAATTTAACATTTCTTTAAGCCTGCAGCTAGTTACTTGAAATGAGACAATCATGCCAAAACATGATTCAGAATTGCAGGGGCACAACATTGGTTATAGAATTTGATGGGACATAATATTATTCTAATATTTTTTTATATAAAAGGACCAGGTGTCCGCTTGGTCCTAAAGCACGTTTTGTATCACCTTCCAATGATAATACTGGAGGAGACATGTCCACCCCATCCCCAGGGAAAGTTGCACCCCTGCAAAATTGAATTCGCTGAGACACAGCTAATGAAACATGTACAGTATTAGCTGGCTAGGATAGTCAACTAACATTTGCTAGCTTTCAATAAATTGGCTAAATGGTCAACGAAGTTACCTCTTCATATGATCAAGACCATTCGTATTGCATGCTGCATAATTCAAGTTCACTCAAAAACAGATATTTATCTTATTTCAGTCTTTGGGAGCTAATGTTATTTCCTCTTAACACACAGACAGCAGATCAGAGGCTGTTTACATCTTAGAAGCAGGCCATTGGCTGCCTTTATCACGAGGGGTATGTACGGAAGTTCTGATTGGTTCCAAGTTCAGCAGTTTGCAAATTTGCTTGAGCTAGACAGTGTTGAAATATACTTTTTCTGAAGGTGAATTAAAGGTGCCAACATATTTTACAGCAGAATATTTCAATGTCAATTTTAAATCAGCTCCTCGCTCGACATCGATCGATCCACTTCACTGTCTTCGGCGTCAGCCCACCACCTTATGGTAACACAACCAGCTAACACATATAATATGTGTATATTTTGCCCACGGAGACGGGAGATCTTACTTGTGCCCAACCTTCCTACTGTGTCTCCCCTTCTCATCTATCTTCATGTTAATTTCAAAACTGTCTGAATGAAGAAAAAAAAAATACGATTTTAAAAAGCGATGCTCTAAAACAGGGGGGCAGAGCTAAAAAGTAAAGGAGAACAATTGAGGTGGTTAGGCCTACAAGCAGTGCTCTAACACAGGGTTAGGGTCAATTCCATTTCAATTCAGGAAGTAAACAAAAAATGCCAATTCCAGCCAATTTGCCTCATTGCTTTTCAATGAAGAAAATGGAAATGGAATTGACCCCACCTACACCCTGGCTCTAAGACAGTGTATCCCAAATGACACCCTATCCCCTATGGACCCTGGTCAAAAGTAGTGCCCTACACAGGGAGCCATTTGGGATACACACTGGGATACATTTGGCAAGCAGACACAGAGATTGGACACGGCTGCTGTTTAGCATTAGCTACAAAAGATTAGCTCCAAAGCCAACACATGTCTGACCAGGGTAAACTAGCCTACTAGCCTTTTCACACAAAGACACCAAACAAGTCAGCTGCCGAATCACACAGCTTCTCTTTTGTGTCTGAGAACAGTAAGTAGTGAGACAAGTTTATTTTCTTGTGTCTCCCGCCAGTTGAGCCCACGACGTTTGACGTCGTTGGTTGTTGCTCCCTGTTGCTTGACAGCGTCATTAAATCACAAGCCACCCCGCCGTGTAAAGGGTTCAGCCTTGCTCAGGTGAGAGTATAATCCCACTTTTAGCTTGTCACGCCTTCACCCCTTCAGTGCCACTAAACGACAGTTAACAGAGTCTGAGTCCCCTACGGCAATGGTAATTCTCAAGGCTACAGTTCCTCTTTCGCTACATAGGCCTACTGTTACACATTCTTTCTATGTTCACCTTATCCTTCATCTCAATCTCTTGGTGAGGTTTGTTCTCATTAGGGCCACTGTTCCTCTTTCCCTACCTGTACACACACACACCTACTGTCAGTAAGTTACCGTGACAACAGGATTTCTTTTTACAGTGTAGGGCCCTGTTCAAAAGTAGTGCACTGTGTAGGGAATAGGGTGCCATTTTGGGATGTAGAGTGTACCTACTCTACTTAACCATTATTTATATGTTTCCTGGGTACACTTGCCCCATTTTTTCTCCCATTGCTTCTGTCATTCAAACCAACCTGAGTGCAACAAAAAGTTAATATTCTTTCTCTCTTGTATTTCCTTTCCCTCTTCACCCCTATCTTTGTCTATGTCTCCAGTGTGCTGCAGTGAGTCTCAAGCTTCATCCCAAATTGCACTCTATTCCCCATTTCACCAGGGCACACAGAGCTCTGCTCAAAAATAGGGCCCTAGTCAAAAGGAGTGGACTATGTAGGGAAAAGGGTGCCATTGGGGATGAACCGGTCTCCAATGTGCTGTAGTGAGTCAGTCTCACAGTCTGAATAGCAAACAGACAACAGGCTGAGATTTTCCCAGGGAGGAGAGAGAAGAGAAGCTCCAGGGAAGACTTCAAATGACTGTTGCATTATGTGAGTCAAGCAACTCTGTGTCAGTGTGTAACTCGATGCAAAACTAATAACTATATATTTTTCCAATAGCCCAGGGAAAACAACACAATATATTGTTACCATTATCGTCCCCAGGATGTTTGGCAAGGTGGGGGGATATGTCCCCCTTGGGAAGCTGGATCATTTTGTCTTTTTAAAACACCTGTAACAGCCATTTTCTGCAATCAAGAACCTATGATACAACTATAGAGATCCTATATATTATTATAATGGTTCTATATGTAATTCTATGGATAGAACTAGAGAATATGGCTTGTAAATTGTTCTCACCTGTACTGTAGTTCGCACCAGGCTACTACATACAGTACCATGACCTGCATAGAGTAATGCACAGTATTCTCACCTGTAGTTCGCACCAGGCCACCTCCACCCAGGTCTCAGTGTCCAGGCCTTTGTAAACGGTCTTGAAGGCACCTCTCCCCAGCTCAATGTCAAACTTCAGAAACCTCCCCGACGGCGAGGTGGCCACGGCCTTCATCTCTGCCTCCTCCTCCTGCTCCCTGTCTCTCTCCTTCCCCGTCTGGGGTGGGGCGGAAGAGGGGGGGTCCTTGGCCCCGGGGTCCTGGGTGGAGCTGAGGTTGGATGGGTCGTGGTCGGCCGTGTCATGTCCCAGGGCTGCAGAGGCGGCGGTAGCGACCTGGGTGCCACCGAGGGTGATGACTGAGTCCAGGTGGGGGGCGGAGTGCGAGACAACTGGGGGATCCGCTACCACATCGTCCTCCTCACAGATCTCCACACTCTTCCTGAAGAAACGCTTCTCTCTCCTCAGCCTCGGCCCGTGACCCCCTGACCTTGAAGCCGCCGCAGTCGCAGCTGGGGACGAGGGTGTGGAGAGAGACATGGGTCTAACCGCCAGGGGCTCCACTTCCTTACTGTCCCTGGTCTCTCCGGGCCCTCCACCCCTTCCGCCGCCTCCTCCTGTCTCCCCTCCCTCTGCGGTTCTCCTCTCCTGGGTCTGGGAGGAGGGGAAGTCTGAGGGGGTGCTGTGCGTCCTCTCCCTCCTGCTGCCCTCCTGGTCCGTCTCCTCCTCCCGTGCGCCAACAGGTTTCTCCGAAGAGTCCTCCGTCCCTGTGGGTTCCCCAGGGTCCGTCGCCATGGGGATGCGCCGCCTCCTCCTCCCCGTCCTCTCCTCCGACCTTTTGGTTCTCCTTCAGTCCCAGTCTCTCCTCTCTTTTTGTGGTCCTCTTCTTACCCACCTTCTAGGTTCTCTGGCTGCTGTTCTTCCAGTGTTGCTGGTGACTACGAGACTGGGCCCTGCCACTAGATTAGACTCCCTCCTTCTCTCTTCTCCTCCTCTCTCCTTTCTTTAGAGTCTTTACAGAGGTAACAGATAAGCAGTACAGTGCTTCTTTTCTCCACCCGACCGACAATAACTTTCGATCCTTACTTTCCTTCTCTCCATCTCCTAAAGTACATAGCCTTTCCCCTGCACCTTCTGAGGGTACCTCAATAAAGCTTCACCTCGGCCAACCTATATACACACAAACACACACAGGCCAAGGAAAGTCTTTCAATCTCTGGGAGAGAGGGAAGCGGGTGTCCCTTTCCTCCTTTTCTGGATAAATCCCTCCTTCAAAGTGTAAAAGGTGAATCTCAGGTAAATTCTGTGAAGAAAACAAACAAATAAAAACGCATTAATATTCAGCAGGCTAGTATAGTGAGATGCGAATAACTTTCCACTGTAAAAGTAATATTCGTGCATATTTAAAGCATTCCAAGAAGAACAACAGTTTGACGTTGACGTTTGAGAATGTTTTAGTTTGATGTTCTGGTCATTGGGGGAACAGAACAGTTTCAGAGGCACAGAGAGGGCAGGCCTGAGAGGATTCTGAAGAATCAAACATTGATTGGATTTTTTTTACTGGGACTCTATACTCATTTCCACAGTCAATACTGACAAAGGATGCTTGCTCGCAGTGTCTAAAATCATACCAAATCCGATGTTCTTCATTAAAAATGGGGAAATGTTCATACAATCCTCGGAGGAAATGGTTCCATCATTTTGAATGTAACCGATTCCTAATAGCACACTTTAAATACTGCCAGGCTAACACCAATTCATGGTGTTATTCCCAGGCATTTCCCCAGTGTCTATTCCACCTCAAGTGTTGATTGCCTTTTTTGCAAGGGACTGGAACAGGGCATTTTTTTTATTCCTGCAGTTTGTGTTGTATCCAGCCAAACTTGATCTTTTAAAATCACAGAAAGCCTTTATTTCGCAGCCAGCCGAAACCGACATAAAGGTCCACTCAGTTTCAACCATCATAAGCCTGCTGAAGAAATTCTCTAGTAATTGGATACTGGCTAATACTTCATGTTGGACGAAATAGTCAAAGATGGCATTATTCCCAGTGTTTGTGGGTAAATGATGAAGACCGTAAGGTGATTAATTGTGCTAATTAGATGGCGTAAGCACAGGCCATGCCACAAGTTTCCCAAGTATGGTCAGACTTGAGATGATTATGGCCTACTCTGAGAAAAACAACAAATCAAAAACCTTAATGACAGCCTAACCTTCGTTAAGGGCTAGAGTAGCATTGATGATTCAACTAAGGAAATGATTGCAGTTTCCTACAGCCCAGCACCACCTATAAAGTGTTGCGCATGACTCCGTAAACTATTTCAACTAAGGAATCTTTAATTGAAGACTATCTTGCCCAGCTTCGCTTTGAGTTTATCAGCTTGTCATCAATCAGAAGTTTATGAGTGTGTTGCAACTGTAGTTGTGTTCAGTGAAGACCATTAATCAATACAGTGGTGCTAGATCCTATTGTGATGATAAAAAAACAAATGGACGAGGCGGTATTATGGACCATTTCTGCATGATTCATTCATGAGCAGAGGGGGATAAACTGCATCACAAATGGCACCCTATTCCCTATATACAACCCTGGTCAAATGAGCTCTGGTCAAATGCAGTGCACTATTAAGGGAATAGGGTGCTACTTCAGACGCAGGCCTAGTCAAATTGAACTGGAGTGAACGCCACAGACCGGCACAATGGGGGTAATATATGTAGAGTACACACAGTCATCATAATCATTATCGTCAGCACAGCAACACTGCCCAGGCAGTTAGTAAGGCATGTCATTTGATGCCCGCCAATATACTTCATTCATTTATTCAATGACAGTCAGTAGGGCTGGCTAAGTGAATTTGAGTCGCCCATCAATGGTGTCCACTTCCACCAGACAGACAGTGAGTGAAACTGATCAGACAGAATCTCCACTACTAACACACAACCTTCTATAGAGGGGTAATAGATTACCATACACACACAGATGGAGGATCAGAATTTGATCTCTTTTATTGCTGAGAATTTTCCTGCAAAGCAAGAAATACAGATTCACTTTGTGATTTACATAAATTCACTTAAAACCCACCCTAACACAAATTATATTAACATGAATGCACTTTTCATGTAGCCTACTTTTGGCCAGCTAATAGCCTAACCACCAATCAAGCAACATTATGTACTAAATGTTCAAATGCTGTAGGATTTTATTTTGCTGTGACAATATAGGTCGAATTAAGATTAGGGTTGCACATTTTGGGGAATATTCAGAGGTGGGAACTTTCCGCGGGAATATATGGGAATTAACAGGAATATATGGGAATTAATGGAAATATATGCAAATTAATATTAATACCATTTAAATGTAGATGTTTTTGGCATTGGATATATTTACCATATCATATGGAGAAGGAAACATAAACCTTTTACCTTATCATAAGTAGACATAATTGCAAATTATTAAATCCTTCCAATAGAAATGTAAAAAAATTGTTACGAATTGAACTTTAATTAAATGAGTTCTCTTCACATGGGATGATTTCACTGAACAACAAAATAAAGGGAATATTGAATGATCCATCGCATCTCCCAAAAATGTTTTCAACATACATCTGTAAAATGATAGTCTAGAAACTAAAGCTTTGGTTGTCTTCCTCTCAGGCTTCCATGTCTTCTCCTTGGACCTCCTCAATGTCCACCTCTTGAACATAAGACTCTGAGGCCTCATCTTCACTGTCACTTTCCAACCTTGTTGAGGATGGCTCGTTGTCAGGCTCAAAAAGCCTCAAATTTGCCCAGATGGCCACCAATTTTTAAACCCTTGTATTGGTCAGCCTGTTGCGTGCTTTGATGTATGTGTTCCCAAACAAGGACCAGTTGCTCTGAGGCGGCGGCTGTTGGTGGGATTTGGAGGATGGAGGCAACAGGGGAAAGAGCCTCAGATCCACAAAGTCCCTTCCACCAGGTGGCTGATGAGATATGTTTGCACGACTGCCATATTGCATCTCCATCCCAAAGCCCTTGCTTGGAAGAGTACTTTGCCAGACTGCCAAGAACCTTTCCCTCATCCAGGCCAACGTGGCGAGACACTGTAGTGATGAGACTATAGGCCTTGTTGATCTCTGCACCAGACAGGATGCTCTTGCCAGCATACTTGGGGTCCAACATGTACGCCGCAGCGTGTATGGGCTTCAGGCAGAAGTCTTCATGCTTTTGATGTATTTCAGAACTGCAGTTTCCTCTGCTTGGAGCAACAGTGAAGTGGGCAGGGCAGTACAGATTTCTTCTCTTACATCTGCAAGCAGAGTCTGAACATCAGACAGGATAGCATTCTCTCCCTCAATCCGTGCAATGGCTACTGCTATAGGTTTCAGGAGTTTCAGGCTCCTGACGGGTGTTGCTGGGCAGCTTCAATGTGGTGCTCTTATTCTTCTAATTTTGCTTGGTGAGGTAGATTGCTGCTATAACTTTATGACCCTTCACATACCTAACCATTTCCTTGGCTCTCTTGTAGAGTGTATCCATTGTTTTCAGTGCCATGATGTCCTTGGGGAACAGATTCAGTGCATGAGCAGCACAGCCAATGGGTGTGATGTGAGGGTAGGACTCCTCCACTTTAGACCAAGCAGCCTTCATGTTCACAGCATTGTCTGCCACCAGTGCAAATACCTTCTGTGGTCAAAGGTCATTGATGACTGCCTTCAGCTCATCTGCAATGTAGAGACCGGTGTGTCTGTTGTCCCTTGTGTCTGTGCTCTTGTAGAATACTGGTTGAGATGATGTAGTTAATTATTCCTTGCCCACGAACATTCGACCACCCATCAGAGATGATTGCAATACAGTCTGCTTTCTCTATGATTTGCTTGACCTTCACTTGAACTCTGTTGAACTCTGCATCCCGCAAATGAGTAGATAAAGCATGTCTGGTTGGAGGGGTGTATGCTGGGTGAAGAACATTCAGAAATCACTTCCAATACACATTGCCTGTGAGCATTAGAGGAGAACCAGTTGCATACACAGATCGAGCAAGACATTCATCAGCATTTCTCTGACTACGTTGCTCCATTGATTCAAAACACTTGACCATGAGCTGTTTCTATCGATAAGGTGTCTGATTCATCATTTTCACCTTGAATAGAAGTAGAGGGACTTTTGTCAGAGGTTGCTTGTTGTGAGCGCTGAGGGAACTTTATGCACTTGGCCAGATGACTCTGCATCTTTGTTGCATTCTTCACATATGATTTGGCACAGTATTTACACAGCTTTTCCTTCTACATTAGTTGCAGTGAAATGTCTCCACACATCAGATAGTGCCCGTGTCATCTTCCTATAAAGATTAGGAAAACATTTGTAAAAAAACAAACAAATACAATTCCATGTACAGATAAATAGTTAAGCAGTTATCTCATTAGTGTGCAAGATCTTGAGAATCAGCTGTACATGTGATTGAAGAATGCACTGTGCATGCAGAGGGTTGCAATTCCATTGAATTGGGGATAGTTTAACCAAAATATGCCACAAGACCTAGAATTGCCTTATGTGTATCCCACAAAAAAAGGTTCACTGTTATGAGCTAACTTTTTTGATTAATTTAAGAAAAATTCCCCAAATTCCGGAAATGTAAAGGTAAGTTTCCGACCCTTTGTAACCCTAATTTAAGATCCTACATCTGTACGCACACACACACACATACATACAGTACACACCCACAACCATTTGAACGCTGTAATAATTCCCTCTGTGTGTGTGGGTGTGTGGTTTCCCCTGCAGTAAAATCTCTGTCACTCTCCGCCTGTCTCTAGGTGTCAGGTATTTTCCGACCCTGTCACAGCAGCCAATAATCTGTAAACTCTTAACGGTGTCTGTCAACTTGTTTTTGTAGATCCTCTATTACACAGTAATAGCCTAATACATTTCACAAATATACAGTACTGTACATAAAGAAAATTGTCAGGGCAAAACCTCAACTTTTTACATGATAAAAGGGCACTGTGCTAAGTAAGCCTAGTTATTGATCACTCGAGCTCTAAAATGTAGCTGAAATATCCTCAAAGAAAACAATAGACTTCCAGAATTTACACAGTTTGAAACTGAATTGAGCCCAACCCTGACACTAAAGAAGCGATCCAGTTAAATGAAGTTATCAATAACTAAAGAAATGTTCAGAGAAGTGAGGAAGTGAAGAGGTTTAAGACCTGTAGTAAATGAATGAGTCTGTCCAGGAGAGTGTGCAGGTGTCGGTACATGTAGGGAGGTAAGCGCTTCAGGACTACAGTTAGCCTACGATGATATTCATGCGCAACGGGACACCCAGTTACAGTATGGTGCTAAAGACTCTTGTCAACCACTATCCTTGTATAGTGTTACGTAACAGCTAGTTCAGAACAGTCAGTTGTGATGACTTGTTCATTTGAATAGCCTACATATGGCATTGGAAGGCTATCTATCTTGTTCAGAAAGAAAAGTATTTTAACAAGGTATCTAAGTAGTCACATCCACCCTGCAATTTGCCAGGGGACGAGGTTACAAAGTAAGTAAATAAAAACGTAATTGTAACGTTGTTATACCCCAACATTTAAAATGTCAACGTTTACTCTCCACAGGGGGACTAACAGAAGCTCATTACAACCATATGTCTCCTTCATATCCTATCACAATTACTCAACATCCAGTCAAGCATGTCCTCTCTGAGAATCAGAATCTCAGACCCACAATATCAATACCTGTCACTCAAATGAGTGATACAATAGTACAAAGGTGGGAGGAGATACTAGACTAACTGCTAGGATCATCATGAAGGGAGGGGAGACCCTAGACCAACTGCTAGGGACACCATGAAGGGAGGAGACCCTAGACTAACTGCTAGGGACACCATGAAGGGAAGGGAGACCCTAGACTAACTGCTAGGGACACCATGAAGGGAAGGGAGACCCTAGACTAACTGCTAGGGACACCATGAAGGGAGGGGAGACCCTAGACTAACTGCTAGGGACACCATGAAGGGAAGGAGACCCCTAGACTAACTGCTAGGGACACCATGAAGGGAGGAGACCCTAGACTAACTGCTAGGGACACCATGAAGGGAGGAGACGCCTAGACTAACTGCTAGGGACACCATGAGGGAGGAGACCCTAGACTAACTGCTAGGGACACCATGAAGGGAGGAGACCCTAGACTAACTGCTAGGACACCATGAAGGGAGGAGAGACCCTAGACTAACTGCTAGGGACACCATGAAGGGAGAGATACCTAGACTAACTGCTAGGGACACCAAATGAAGGAGGAGGACCTAGACTAACTGCTAGGGACACCATGAAGGGAGGAGAGACCCTAGACTAACTGCTAGGGAACCATGAAGGGAGGAGACCTAGACTAACTGCTAGGGACACCATGAAGGGAGGAGACCAGACTAACTGCTAGGGACACCATGAAGGGAGAAGATACTAGACTAACTGCTAGGGACACCATGAAGGGAGGAGAGACCCTAGACTAACTGCTAGGGACACCATGAAGGGAGGAGATACTAGACTAACTGCTAGGGACACAATGAAGGGAGGAGATACTAGACTAACTGCTAGGGACACCATGAAGGGAGGAGATCGAGAAAGAATTCCAGTTCAGTTACATTCCAGAAGCAGACATAAAGACATGTAGTAAGACCTATACGGTACAGTAATAAACACTACTGCAAGGCAAGAACCTCCATCTGACTAAAGAATATAACTCCAGTGTGCAGCATGAGGATTGAGACAAAGATGAAAGGTATATGCCCTTTTTCTATATACGGCACAAAAGCTATTATGGTTGTGGAAACATGCCATAGGACTACTCTGGGTCTAGTGGCTGTCTAGTCGAGTAAGTATCTACTAGCCTAATGGGAGCGAGACAGTAATATTCTTCCAAACCTCTCAGCTGACGTATTCCCCTTACATTACCGTTCTTACCCAAGCCGTATCGTCCTGGCTCTCATATGTCCTTTTCACATTGTCCTTATCAATTGACGTGACCACAAACTAGGGAAATGAACCACTGTGGTGAACACCAATGGGGATTCGGGGAAAGACATTTCTATAAGTCTGTGGGATAGACATACCAAGAGTCTTGCTGGCTGGAAAGGTAAGTCCAACATCTGATTGTGGTCTTCGTCTTTATCAATAGATATAAATATGACCATAAACTAGGAAACGGAACCAATGTGGTTGTGGTGAACCCCAGACATATTATGTAAGTCTACGGGACATACATTAGCCTTGTCCTAGTTCTGTTTGTTCTCTCCTGCCAACTGCTATGGTAATTTGCAAGACAGCACAAACAGAACTAGGACCAGGTTAGACAGACATACCAAGAGACCACAGACAGTGGGGACAAACATACTATATAAAGTGAGTCTATGAATCAGACAGACATGGATAAATAGGTAAGGCCTCAGCATGAAATGGGCGGCGCAGGAGACAAAACAACAGAAAGGGAAGTTCTCCTTTAAGCAGCTTCTTTCCCAGTGTCCCGTAAGGCAAGGAGTTCCTATGTAATGACCACCACATCCACATACCAGACAGTTATCACAGTGCATCAAACACATTCACACAGCCCATCCCTCTTTCTCTCACACACACACGCAAACACACACACCCACAAATATGCACGTACACATACAGATGTGTGTAACGTACACTCACGCACACACAAACATGTCCCCTTAAAAAAATGTTTTTTAAAAATAATGCCAAAAGGAATTTCCTGACACCAGGCAAATGACCGCCCATGTAGGCAGAAAATATGTTAAACCACCACGGTACTGTCCCCAAAATCACCCTATTCCCTATATAGTGTACTACTTTTGACCAGAGCCCTGACAAGAACTAGTGTTTGGCACCCTAATCCCTATAAAGTGCAAAAGTTTTGACCAGATCCCTGGTCAAAATTATTGAACTATATAGGGAATAGTGTGCCTAGGCATCTGGTCAAAAGTAGTGCACTATATAGGGAATAGGTGCCATTTGAGACGCAACTCCTGTGCTTTTGTGTGAAGGCACATGTTCACAATCACATGTCAATACTGGTCTGAATCCCATCCATTCAGCCTTGCAGTAATGCAGTTACATCAAGTAGGCTTACGTGTAATGAGATGTGAACATTCAATACATGCTGTATTCTGCCTCCCTGTCCCTCCAGGCCCTTTACGGAGCATATCGGTATGTACACCTGCAGTCGGGCTAATAACAAGGCCTAATAGTTTTTTGAAATGCACAGCAAATATCACCATGGCACATTCAGTTGGTTATTGCTTCCTTTCATTTAACCCGCAACTCCTCTAAAGAAACTGGAACTCAAAGTTTGAACATTTTACAGGCCAATTCAAACATGGGAAACTAAATCACACAATTTAGGCTACCACACTATCAATCACATAGTTAGATATGGAGAATAGACTGAGGGTCTCTCTCTCACTCTCTCCCGTCAGACTAAACTGCAAACAAACACTGTGGTATATCGCTCCCTCCCTCTCTCTTTTCATCCCTCCCTCCCTGGCTCTTTTCATCCCTCCCTCCCTGCCTCTTTTCATCCCTCCCTTCGTGGGCATACACACATTAATCCCCTAGGACTGAACGGCCTCTGTAGATTTAGTCAGGCAGACAAAGGAGGAGCCAGGGGAATGGGGGTGCATGCCAGTGTGTGTGTGTGTGTGTGTGTGTGTGTGTTGGATTGTTGTGAGTGTGTTTGTGTAAATGTTTATTGGACTTGCGCACGATTTCTACAAATCGAGTCGATCTTTTGTTTGAACACTCTTTTTTACTGACTCGAGAGTCATGATTTGTTTCTGAGTGACTCGTTAATTTTAGTCGTTGTTTTTACCTGCTAGTCCTACACAGGATAATACACCGCACCGCCGACTCAGTGGCTTCAGAGACGTGCTACGACAACAACCGTCTATCATATGTTCACAGGAAAATAGATCACACTGCAGGCAGCACAAGAGAAGAAAAAATGTTAAGAACTGATAATTGATCGCATGGTGCAATATTCAATTAATGATTATTGAATGCTATGATGGACACAGCTTTATAGAACCAAAGCATACACAGACTCCACTTAAACTCGAACTTGAGAACAGATTGTTTGGCAGGGCTGCAGTTCGCAAAACAATTGTGCTTATCACCCCACAGCAGTCAAGCAGATACATTCCGCAAAGTTGTTCACAATCTAGTCCGGTTGCGGCCACAACTAGACCTCGTTTCAAATGTATCAAGAAAGAATCTTATTTATGCCTAGAAATCAACAAACATGTAATTATTAAAGAGCACACTTTACAAGTCTCAGTCACACAATGACAGCTCCAATAAGTCCCTATGTGAATACATATGATCGAGAGGCTTGTAGAATCATGACTCATGAGTTTTAGTTAATCGTTCGCTGTACGGGGCCCTGCGTGCCCCTTGGTAAACGAGAGGCTTATAGAATCATGACTCTTGAGTTTTAGTTCAGCGCCTTGGGCATTACTGATAAAATGAATGAAATGAGTCGAAAGAGTTGTTCTTTTGACTGAACGAGTCAAAGAATCTGAGTCAGCAAAAAGAGCCGAACTCCCATTACTAGTGCGTGTTCCTGCATGTAATTGGGGGGGGGGGGGGGGGGGCTGTGTGTGTTGTGAGTGGGAGGCAGACAGATGTTTGGGGGGGGGGGGTAAGTTGGGACATGAGTTTGATGAAAGTGTGAATAAAGGGGGACAAGAGAGAGAGAGGAGGAGAGAGGATGCTACCCTCTACACATAACCTTCACTTCAAATCAAAACTCAAAACCTACAACCTGATTTTGGACGGAATTACGGAATCACCTGAAAAGTTCACAACAACCAAGGTTTATAATTCTTTACAGCATATTCTCTGGAAAAACAACAAGAACCTACAAACACCACCAACCTGGAACTGTACATAGTCAATGGTAGGCTTCGAGGGGACTCCTATGGTAGGTACACCTATAGCTATCTCTTGGCAGTAGCACTGTAGACTACTTTATCACTGACCTCAACCCAGAGTCTCTCAGAGCGTTCACAGTCAGCCCACTGACACCCCTATCAGACCACAGCAAAATCACAGTCTACTTGAACAGAGCAATACTCAATCATGAGGCATCAAAGCCAAAGAACTGATAACATTAAGAAATGCTATAGATGGAAGGAATGCAGTTTGGAAACCTACCAAAAAACAATTAGGCAACGCAAATTAAACCCTTTTAGAAAAACTTCCTGGGTAAAACGTTCCACTGCATATAGTGAAGGTGTAAACTTGGCAGTAGAAAATCTTAACAGTATATTTGACCTCTCAGCTTCCCTATCAAATCTAAAAATCTCAAATAGAAAACCGAAGAAAATGAACAACAATGACAAATGGTTTGATAAAGAATGCAAAAATCTAAGAAAGAAATTGAGAAACCTGTCCAACCAAAAACATAGAGACCCGGAAAACCTGAGTCTACGCTTCACTATGGTAATCACTAAACATACAGAAATACACTACGGAAAAGAAGGAACAGCACGTCAGAAATCAGCTCAATGTAATTGAAGAATCCATAGACTTCTAACCAATTCTGGGAAATTGGAAAACACTAAACAAACAACACACACGAAGAATTATCTATCCAAAATGGAGATGTATGGGTAAACCACTTCTCCAATCGTTTTGGCTCCATAATAAAAATGAAAAGAGCAAAAACATATACATGATCAAATACAAATCCTAGAATCAACTATTAAAGACTACCAGAACCACTTGGATTTCTCAATTACCTTGAATAGGTTACAGGACAAAATAAAACCCTCCAACCCAAAAGGCCTGTGGTGTTGATGGTATCCTTATTGAAATGATCAAATAACTACGACAACAAATTCCAATTGGCTATATTAAAACTCTTTAACATCGTCCTTAGCTCTGGCATCTTCCCCAATATTTGGAACCAAGGACTGATCACCCCAATCCACAAAATTGGAGACAAATTTGACCCCAATAACTACCGTGGAATATGCGTCAACAGTAACCTTGGGAAAAATACTCTGCATTATCATTAACAGCAGACTCGTACATTTCCTCAATGAAACAATGTACTGAGCAAATGTCAAATTGGCTTTTTACCAAATTACCGTACAACAGACCATGTATTCACCCTACACACCCTAATTGACAACAAACAAACCAAAACAAAGGCAAAGTCTTCTCATGCTTTGTTGATTTCAAAAAAGCCTTCGACTCAATTTGGCATGAGGGTCTGCTATACAAATTGATGGAAAGTGTGTTGGGGTAAAACATACGACATTATAAAATCCATGTACACAAACAACAAGTGTGCGGTTAAAATTGGCAAAAAACACACACATTTCTTCTCACAGGGTCGTGGGGTGAGACAGGGATGCAGCTTAAGCCCCACCCTCTCAACATATATATCAACGAATTGGCGCGGGCACTAGAACAGTCTGCAGCACCCGGTCTCACCCTACTAGAATCCGAAGTCAAATGTCTACTGTTTGCTGATGATCTGGTGCTTCTGTCACCAACACAAGGAGGCCTACAACAGCACCTAGATCTTCTGCACAGATTCTGTCAGACCTGGGCCCTGACAGTAAATCTCAGTAAGACCAAAATAATGGTGTTAGGTCGCCAGGACCACAAATTCCATCTAGACACCGTTGCCTAGAGCACACAAAAACTATACATACCTCGGCCTAAACATCAGCACCAACTCTTCCACAGAGCTGTGAACGATCTGAGAGACAAGGCAAGAAGGGCATTCTATGCCATCAAAAGGTAAATCAATTTCAACATACCAATTAGATCGCTAAAAATACTTGAATCAGCATAGAGCCCATTGCCCTTATGGTTGTGAGGTCTGGGGTCCGCTCACCAACCAAGATTTCACAAAATGGGACAAACACCAAATTGAGACTCTGCATGCAGAATTCTGCAAATATCCTCCGTGTACAACGTAGAACACCAAATAATGCATGCAGAGCAGAATTAGGCCGATACCCACCTAATTATCAAAATCCAGAAAAGAGACGTTAAATTCTACAACCACCTAAAGGAAGCGATTCCCAAACCTTCCATAACAAAGCCATCACCTACAGAGAGATGAACCTGGAGAAGAGTCCCCTAAGCAAGCTGGTCCTAGGGCTCTGTTCACAACACAAACACACCCCACAGAGCCCCAGGACAACAGCCACAATTAGACCCAACCAATCATGAGAAAACAAAAAGATAATTACTTGACACATTGGAAGAATTAACAAAAAAGAGCAAACTAGAATGCTATTTGGCCCTAAACAGAGAGTACACAGTGGCAGAATACCTGACCACTGTGACTGACCCAAACTTAAGGAAAGCTTTGACTATGTACAGACTCAGTGAGCATAGCCTTGCTATTGAGAAAGGCCGCCGTAGGCAGACATGCCTTCAAGAGAAGACAGGCTATGTGCTCACTGCCACAAAATGAGGTGGAAACTGAGCTGCACTTCCTAACCTCCTGCCCAATGTATGACCATAGAGAGAACATATTTCCCTCAGATTACACAGATCCACAAAGAATTTGAAAACAAATCCAATTTTGATAAACTCCCATATCTACTGGGTGAAATTCACAGTGTGCCATCACAGCAGCAAGATTTGTGACCTGTTGCCACAAGAAAAGGGCAACCAGTGAAGAACACCATTGTAAATACAACAACCCAATTTATGCTTATTTATTTTAACTTGTGTGCTTTAACCATTTGTACATTGTTACAACACTGTATATATATATATATAATATGACATTTGTAATGTCTTTCTTGTTTTGAAACTTCTGTATGTGTAATGTTTACTGTTAATTTGTATTGTTT
Source organism: Salvelinus sp. IW2-2015 (assembly GCF_002910315.2). Classification (NCBI taxonomy): domain Eukaryota; kingdom Metazoa; phylum Chordata; class Actinopteri; order Salmoniformes; family Salmonidae; genus Salvelinus; species Salvelinus sp. IW2-2015. The sequence continues at coordinate 29,574,668 of NC_036857.1, forward strand.
ATTTCACTTTTGTGTATTATCTACCTCACTTGCTTTGGCAATGTTAACACATGTTTCCCATGCCAATAAAGCCCCTTGAATTGAATTGAGAGAAACTGCAGGCAGGAGGGGGGCTGGATGGTTTGAAGGGGTGGGAAAAATGTGTGTGTGTGAAAGAGAACAAGAGCAAGAGAAAGAGAGGGGGGTGACAGACAAAAAGGGGGTTGGAGGGGATTTTCCCTGATAAAATATGTACCAGTGTGTGTGAATGAAAGCAGTGACTATAGCTACATTTCTGCTTGAACAAAAACAACCACAGTTTGCGCAGGGAGGAGTGGGACAGAGAAAAATACAATTACAAAGACAAATGAGAGTCAGATAGGAATGAGAGAGGTTGGAATGGGCGTAGAGAAAAATGAGTGGAGAGATTGGAATCCATTAACATAGAAATATTACTACAGGCTGAGTGACTTGACTGTGTGACTGGGAGCATAAGGAGTAGAAGCTCTGCAAGTTTTGCCCTGAGATGATTTGCTCTGTCCAGGGCACAGCAGTCATAGAAATAGAATCACTGCACAAAATCAATGCCGGTCCACCCATTATGGCATCATTGACTTGAATGGAGATGCCGTTCTAGTGGTTGTATTTCTTTGCGTTTGGTGCCCAGATGCCACCGCCACGCTGCCCTATCACTCCTTGCTATTGGTGGGTTCAAACCCTTCTGGGGGGCACGGCGGACAGACAGGGATGGATGGGGACATGGGGAGTGGGGGACACGGATAGAGGAACCCTCATAAGTTTGCTATTGGTTCAAACCCTTCTGGGTTGGAGGGGAGACATGCATGGAGCATGGATATGAATGGAGGGGGAAGACAGGGGACAAGGCACGGGTGAGGGCGGGGGCGGGGGGGACACGGGTGATTATGGGGACAGGGGGGAGACACGGACAGAGGAATTCTCATAAGCTCGTTTAGGGCTCATGACATTTTGTCGGCCGGTGATTGTCAAGCAAATAACTGCCGGTCATACTGTAATTGACCGTTAATTAGCATAAACACGTTTAGCATAGGGCATAGCCTACAAGCCACTGATGCAGACCTTTGGAACATCTACATTTTTAAAAGTCTAATAAATCCATGTAATATAGCCTACACCATCACAATAAATCCATTATTTATTCTAAAGTAACATGATAAAGAAAATGTAGTCCATTTCAGAAGAACAGAATAGCACACTCTTAACTTGTCCTTATGTTAGGCCCTGATCTGGCTATGCCATATGGCTGTGGGCTACACTAGTTCATTTAGCAGACAATATTTGCTTTTGAATTCCATGCCATTATTTTATAGTATGAAGAATAAAATTGAGCACAGCTGAAAATGGCAAGGATATTTTCTCCAAACTATTTCAAAGGAAGTGCGCACATGCAGCTATTCTGTGTTGAGCGGTTAACAAAGAAACAGGTCCTCTTATATGCTTAATTTAGAGTTATTTATGCCACTTTAGTAGTGATACAAATGTTGGGTTATATGTTTTGATGTTTAATACATTCTAAGGCAGCATGAAGGGACTAATGATCTGAAAAAAAGTCACAAGCTGCACACACTTCATCAGTCTCTCATTCCCAATTTGACAAACACTTGATAATTTCCCGGCAGCATGTGGCTGTAATGCCCCCTAAAAATCCATGCCTTATGTGGCCGTCGTGCCCTTGGGCTGAATATAATAGGCTAATTATACATTTCCATCTCCCGGCTGCCGTGTTCCGAAGCACCTCTCACTCACATGGTTCTCTCAGATGTAGCCAATGACCGTCACATGATCAGGTCCTTCTCACAGGAATTTCAGCTAAGAAATAGGCTACAAGTGAATGAAGACAGACACATCCGGGATGCAACTCCCCGAATCACTCTAAAACGAATTCTGAGGCACATACTTAAGATGTTAGAACTGTGCAAGAAATATATATTCCAAACATACTCTGAGACAGTTGTGGGATGCGATAGATCCCAAATTAATACAAACACTCACATCAAAAAACATTTTAAAAGCAATGAGGCTGATCGTTTAGTTTACATTTTTTAAATAAACTATTAGGCTATTTTTTCACATTATAAGCCCAGCAATGTGCACATTGTAGGCTATAAGAGCGAATGTTCCAAAATGCAATGAATTAGCAGGAAAAGTTACGGCCAATGTGATTATGCATGTAATGCTTTATTATAAAGATGCATTTTTATGGTGGAAAATTAAGCGCTGCTTATGTATGCCAGTTAGGCTCTACACAAGTTATAAAGCGGATTAATGTGCTTAATTATAAGAAGTTATTTGTCCACTTTAGTTGTGATACAAACCTTATCAAAACATATAGGCCTATGGGCTAGGATACATGAGGTGTGCGACTATGATTTGGAAAAGTATGGGATGTTTCTTGCCTTAATGCACAAGCAGGGCATCATTCACAAGTGATAAGCTAATATTGTCACCCATCAGACTATTCTTAATTTAATGTTTATTAAATTAAATTCTTAATTAAAATTATATATGTGTGTGATTTTAGTTTTGATTTAGTCTATAGAAATGTTGCGCAACATGAGCCCTCATGAAGTGTTTGATTAGATTTTTGATTACATTTGCAATGATGTCAGAGTGATTAGAGGGACAATAGAGTGCTGAGTACCAGGCAGTTAGCAAGTTTGGTAGGCTACTAAATGACCACCAGCAGCATCAGAGCTTGGAGAAACCTAATTACCGTGGTCACGTGGAATTTGACTGTGGTCATAACTCGTGACCGCCGGTATGGCGGTAATATGGCCACCGACCGCTAGGGAGGTGTGCGTTTTGGAAAGAAAAGTTTAAATAAGAGTCGTTGCTACATTGTACTCTGACAGCAGGCAAAATAAGGCCATAAAATGTATCTCAGCCTGACGAAGACCTTGGGGTGGAAACTTTGCACAATAAAACTGCAGGAGCATTTCTACAGTGTCAGGGTATCTTTCATACATCTGAATTCACATTTCAATCTTTATTTTTTATTTATTTAACTAGGCAAGTCAGTTAAGAACAAATTCTTATATACAATGACGGCCTACCCCGGCCAAATCCGGACGACGCTGGGCCAATTGTGCGCCGCCCTATGGGAAATCCCAATCATGGCCGGTTGTGATACAGCCTGGAATCGAACCAGGGCCTGTTGTGACGCCTCTAGCACCGAGATGCAGTGCCTTAGACCGCTGCGCCACTCGGGAGCTAATCTAAGGAGGACCAGTAAGAATATAGTACTTTGATGATGAGATGAAAGCATGTGTTCTATTGGTCAAAGTAACAAGTACCAGGAATCTGGTATTCAATCACAGGCTACTGGTCAAATCCTAACTTGAAAGGCATGCACGTAAACTGGAACTGTCCTGATATCAATACATGATTAACGTAACAGCGTCATTAATTTCACTGGTTAGACTTTGGCCCAGAGGTGGGATGGATACTGCGATGAACAGAGAGACACTGGTAAATAGCCCACCTGAGACAGTTAGGCTAACTTACAGTATATCAAAGACCAAAACACTGATCTTCAGCTAACAGGTCTACACTAGAGCAACTTACCATGAAGTGAAACATTTTGTATTTAAATAGAAGCTGAATGAAAATGTGCACTTGTACACAAACAGACTGTCCAACAACCACCACCACCACGGTATACAAAAATCATCTTTCTTGAGAAGAGAGGATCAAACGGACATAAAACACCTTATCTGACTTTGAAAATATAAAACCATGAAAGTTAAACTTCCTTCCTCTCATAATAAATCGACATCACAGTATCCGACTCTTTGACATGTTGCTCCTGTCCTGCATCTACAGATAGACTGGGAGTTGGAAATGTGTTGAAAAACAAAAAACTGAACTTTGATTCTTGTATCGAACACAATGATTGTTCTCTACCCATTAGGGAAAGCCAGGGCTGAAAAACACAGCAACTACTTTAGTCAAATCCAGGTCAAGCATGTGAGACGGAGAGTAGTGAAGGTATCAAGCACACAGTGGACCGTTCACTACCAGATCCCTCAGAGAGAGAGAGAGAGAGAGCAGAATAATAGATGGTTCGATAATTCTGACTCTTTCACACCCTCTCCTGTCCTCTCTCCTTCCCCACTGAACAGTCTAATCCAGGTGAGAGGGCCATAATCAGCAGATGGCTACATGATGAGTCAGGATTACAACATGTTACTAAAGTGGCTTAGGCCGACTACTGGAGTGGAGCTCTCATCACAATGGATGGATCAACTGGTTTTATTGTATTACTACGCATCAAACTCTTATCTACTCAAGCTTCAATCACAATGGATGAATGAGCCCTTTTATTACTATTACTAGGCCCACTACACATGACTAGTGGCTTGCTATTCCTGGAGCTTCTTCCTATCCATGGATGAAATCAGCCCTTTGTCTTATTACACATCATTACAACTGACCGAGGATAAGCTGATCACGTTTGAACTGAATTGTTTCAGACAAACAAAAAGAGTACTAAAGTGGCTTAAAGGACACAACTATTGGAGCGCTCTCCCATGCGTGGATGGATGAGCCTGATAGCGTACTGCAGATAGAAATAGAATGATTAGAATGGCCAAAGCCTCTCAGATCATAGCAATTTGATAGGGTACCTATTATATTTCTATGCTACAGAGAGCATCACGTCTGAAGCAAACGGTTTCACTGGAGTTCATTTTGGTATTGCGATTTATTAAGAATATGGATGCTGTACTCATTATGGCTTTCAGTGGTTGTGTTCAGGGGTTTAACATGAAGTCGTCAGCATTTCTACTAAGGAGGAATGGTCTGATAATGAATTGAGTACATCACTATTATAGACCATGGCAGCATCCAAAATGGCACCCCATTCCTAGTGGACTACAAATAGGGAATAGGGTACCATTTCAGACACAACCCATGTGCTTTACTCCCTGTGGGCTAATCCAGTTCCAACTCATAACCAGTGCTTTGACTCTACCGTTTTACAAAAAATGAAATATATTTTCATTAAATGCATTATATGAAGGTCCACTATCCCAAGTGATTATTATTCATTTTCATCAAACCTCAAAAAGTTGTTTGCTCATCAAATAGTCTACCTAAAGCGAATAACCAAAAATAGGTGTCAGGAAAGAATATTGCTCTTTGTTTAAAAAGCAAAAAAAGGACAATAATTTTGCATAGCCAATTTTGACTTACAAATGCACAAGTCATTTACAGCCAATAATTTTTATAGACAGTCACTTCTATAGACCGTCTGTGGTATAGGGGTTGGTGTGGCAATCGTCAGACAATAAACACACTGACTGATTGATCATAACCTAGAAAGCAAATGGCAATGTTAGAGCGTTTGCAGCCGATAGCCGGACATTGTTTACAATAAACACAGCAAGGGCAAGTCCATCCTCAAAAGGCTTCTTTCTTGCTTTTCACTGGCTGCTGCAACTGAATGTTTCGAAGCAGTAGCAGGAAAAACGCTGTAGTCTAAAATAGGCTCCAGCGAGCGAGGGTTTGATATAATTTATAATTATAGCAAAGTTATTTAATCCCCCCCAAAAAAACATAAATGGATACGTTATAATGACAAAATATATTCGTTGTTTAAGCAGGGGATACTAAGCTACCGTATAAATCAATTGGCAAATAATACATTTGATGGCATTATACTAGGCTATCCCCGCCCGCGCTACTAAATGTAAGAATGGCAGAATGTAAACAACGTACCGGTAGCCTTGGAAATAATTTATGAACATTTGTAGCCTACCATGTGCTGAATGTAAAATATGACAATTTGACGCGATATCACCGGCTGCAAGAATGTTAAACCCCAATCAGATATCACGGTAGTTTGCGTACAAATGACACATTGTAACAGCTAAACTACCCCGGTGAATAGAAATATACACTATATTCGAAGCGGTCAAGTAGGGTTGGAAATGTGTTACATTGCAATAGAAATGTCGAAAGCAAACTGCACTTACCTAAATGTATCATCTCGTTGACGTCCGTTCGGATTTATTATAGGCAAGCTGGTACCAGACAGCTAGCAAGCTAGCTAAAGCCCTATAATGTATATTCCTGTTATGTAGCTCTATAGCTAACCAACATATTTCAAACGTTGCTCAAGCGACCTTTAAATTGCACTTCGTTGCCATTAATTGTTTAAAAACAATATTCCCTCAAAATAGGCAAGATACACGTTTTCAAATTATTTCCTTTTAAAAATTGTAGCTGCCTGTTGGTAAATCCAAACTTGAAAATCCACACTCGAGTCGTCGAGTCTCAGTCTATACCGGAGCAGGCGGTTTGGTATGTCTACGTGCTGCCATAAAGATGCTTGTCTTTCGTTGGTTTGATTACATATTTCCCCGTCAGCTTTCGTTGTGGCGAGATATTCAAGTACACCTACCTATACGTGCAAATACCTTCAGACGTTCCTTTATGTACGTATTAGACAAGATACGAGTCACACGGCCATCTCTGTACAAGGTGTAACTGCATACGCTTGCTGGCTTCTCCTTTCCTCACTACAATCCGTGGAGGCACTTGCCACAGGCTCGTCCGATGTGCGCACGCCACCGCTACCCAACAGGGCCACAAGAGGGCGGCACGCAGCTCGACGGTGGCAGAAGTCCGCGAGTTGTTGTGATTCTGGATGGACAGATAGCTATCAACAAATGCAAGAAATTGCCATGTGTTGAATCGTAAGTGACTCGTTTCATTTTGTTGTTGATAGCATGTCTTGTTTTGACTGATTTCATGTCAATGCTAATATGGCAAAGAAAATCGCCAGCTATTCAACCAACTGTAACGATTTATCTGAGAGACAAGTGCAAATTAATTTCAAACATTGGAGACGAAATATAGTTTACATATATATCTAAGCCAACCGTCCTTTGTCCCATAGTTGCGCACGCGTTGGTTTTGTTGCTAAACAACCAACCCATGTATAAAGAGGCTCAAGTGCAAAATTAACACGTATTTTGGCGCCCCCTGGTGGATTAGTGAAATTACCGCTGTCGCTGCACAGTGCATGACTGAAGCATGATGCGGCATTATACATGAACAATTTCCCACAGGTCTAGGGCTGCTGCATGCATTAAGCGTCTGAGTCCTGACTCCTGATCGATTTATTTTTTAATCATAATTCATAAGATTACATGGACAGGAGGGACCAGGGGCTGTACTGTATGTGTTATGTGTCCAAAGAGTATGAGTGCTGCTCTAGGATCAGTTTTACCCAACATAGACCAGGGGAACCTGATCCTAGATCAGCACTCCTACTCGGCAACACTTGATACATACGATCTGATCTTCTTTAAGTTCAGTTGACATGAGCTTATTCAATCTTTCACATCGTCTTACATCAACCCATAAGGCATGACAATAATTGCCAAATACATACTTTACATGCACTCATACTTCACAAAAGGATAGCCTATAAAATACACCCAAGGTAGTATTTTCATTTACTGACCCACACCTAACCTGGTCCCAGATCTGTATGTGCTCTTGCCAACTCCATTGGCAAGCCATGACAATCATTGACAAGGATTTGGCATGATAGCACAAACAGACTGGCACTCAGGCTAAACCACACAGCACACAGAGAATATTGAGATCTTTTAATAACTTACAAAATAGTTTGTCACAAAAATTAATATTAAGAATTCTACAGTACACTTGGTTTCATAGCACTGTGTCTATTTCTGGACCAAAACATTATGCTATGCTTGTTTTCAGTGTATTCTAAATGCAACAAATCATGTATATTTTACTATCAAATTCAAAGTGGAGGAAACTGAGATAAATATCTAACTTTTTCCACAGGGAAAGAGATTCTGTCTTTGAAAATGCAAATAAAGTTACACAAATAACCAAATAAAGACAAGGCCTGAGACACATGGATAGTGTTGTTACCTAACAGTACAATTTCAAAAGATAATGTTTATCTTAGGCACTAACGTCGTCACTCTAGTGTACAATTCATGAATATAGCCTACGAGGTGTAAAAATAAGTTTCTCTAGGATTCTAGACTAGGCTAGTTCTATTCCACGTCAAATACACAAGATTACTCAAAGTCACCGTATACATTTGCCAAACAAACAATGATTGCTACACAGCAAGTTATCTATAAAAGGTGGGAATTTTCAGCACTTTAGCCTGGTCCCAGATATGTTTGTGCTCCTTGCAACTCAATTGCACTTGCCCATTGTCAAGCCAAATGTTTGACATGACAATGAATGACAAGGAGTTGGCACTATAGCAGACAGCCACAACTTAATTGAAATCGTTAATTTTCTATATTAAACCTAGGGTACAAAATATGAATTAATCTTAATTTAGCACAAAACAGATCTTAGATCAGCCAGCAATAACATATTGCTCATGAACTACTTACTTTCTATTATACCTAAATTGTATTCTGGGCAATGTCCATTCAGATAGGCAGTGTTCTCTGGCCTCTTCTTTTTTATTTATTTTTAAAACAGACATTACTTGTTTCAGTTATTAATTTCTATCAAGCATTTACATAAAAATAAAAAAAACGTTTTTCCACTTCTATGCATTTGGTCATCAAACATTTGGTCTCTGAAATATCCCTTTCCTCTACTTGTGGTCGGTCACCTGTTAATTCTTTCAGCAAAGTTATTAGGCCTCAAATGATTAAATAAATGCCAAGTTCAGATGTCAAGTGCAAATGTTTGCTTCAACCATCAGTCAAGCTAGCCTATTGAGCTCCAGCATTGTCACAGTGAGATTCCAATCAATCAAGGGATGTCCTTTGCAGCATGTGTTACTTGACCAAAAACAAAAAAGTATTGTAGGAGCCTCTAGTTCCATGATTTTGTAACAGAGCATTATTTGTCCAACTTAACTGTCGTCTTACATTACCAATACCATACTCCTAAGTCTCATCAGGGACAGAGGGCAGTTCTGACAAATGCCAGATGGGCTGGTCCATCTTAAGATCAGTTGGCCTGTTTTAAATTGTTTTTGCACAAAATGATCATTGTTTGGCTAATAACAGGGGCCTCAATGGAAAAAAAAGATTTCTGGTCCCAGTCCATCCCAAGTCTCACTAATCAGAATGAACGTGACGAAGCCTGGAAATCGAGGAAGTCAAACGATCATAGTCCATGCTTCTGCTGCAACAGTTTCTCAAATAGATATGTGCTGCTAACCTTAGAACCAGAGAAAAATTGGGTCTCAAAAGGTGCTACTCCTTAGAAACTGTCTGCATTCCAACACTCCACCCGTCTCCCAAAATGTGCACTTGTCTTGCACACTCCCCGTTATTAAAAGCATTGGATCGGTGTAGGGCCTAAGCATTGGCTGGAGGGGTCCCACCATCGTTAAATCCATGATGATGAGTGTGCACTCATTAGGAGAGAGTGGAGGAAGGGATACATGTACCTGCAGAGAGTGTTTAATTCTCTAAGGGGGCACGGAGGGGGATACAGCCGTCCATTTCGAGAGACTCAGGCCAGCCTTCATACTTGTTACTGCTCTTACTGTTCTTCATACGCTGGGGGAGATGGAGAGCATGAACATTAGGCTTTACAGCAGGTGTTCTCAAAGTGCGTCCGTGCAAAAGTATATAATTGGGGGAAAAATGTAAACATAAATGCACTGTAATGTAGGCTTTAAAACTGCCAAGTTCCCTCTGCCTAGTGGCAAACTGTGTAGAATTGCAGGAAATTAGCTTAAACTGCAAAATCTCTCCGATGCCTTGTAAATTCTCTTTCCCCGGGCCCAAGACTCGTCCAGCCATGTACTGCAGACGTCATAGTAAAACTTCTTGTAATCGTTTTTTAAAATCACAAACAAGTTGAGTTCTCATTATGAATTCTGATGAATTTGCAAACACAAAAGGGGTCCCCGAACCCACAAAGATTGAGAACCCCTGCTTTACAGAACAAACACACTGACAGAGACATACATATATTACCTATGGACAGAGCTACAAGGAAGAGAACGGTGAGTGTACAGGTGCCTCATGTGTCAGAGGTCATGTCTCCTCATCTCACGCATACACATGTTCAAGCACACCCAATTCTAAGTATGCAGGATCACCGTTTGAGTTGCGTACTGTATAAATTTGGCTTAAGGTAAAGATAGTCTACCTGTTCGAAAGGACTCTTGTTCTCGATTCCCTTGGCTCCTACAAACACCCAGCTGTCTCTGAAGGTGAGCTCCTTCACTGCTGTGCTACCCAGCTCCTCAAACAGACGACGTGCCTCATCATTCAACCTGACAGAGACACATTAGGTTACAGTCAAGTAGGCTATAATGTCCATAATATCCATTAAGAGACAGTTTCCTGGACAAATATTAAGCCTGGTCTTGGAAACTTTCAGTGGAGATTCTCCATTAAGTGTGCTTTTTAGTCAGAGTAGTGTTAATCTGTGTCCCTTAGTGTTGTGTTTTTCGTGACATGCAGAAATGCATTAAAAGTTGTCAGGATGCAAATGTACATTTTTAGATGTAGTTGTACTGTAATGGTGTACTTCATTGTTAATCTGGTTTTGCTAAGCAAAACTAAACAACTCGCCCCTCCAGAATTATGTCTGTGTGCCACAGGGCGTAATAACCAGTGTTAAAAGCTTTGCATGTGACTGGAACTCACTTAGCAGTGCCAGGGGGGCAGAAACTACACTATAACAACTCTCTGGGGGGAGGGCTTCATGTGTGTGTGTGGAGAGAATATTCTGGACTCTTACTTTGTGGCAGGATCATCAAAGGAAGCTACAAACACAAGTGTTCCCTCATGTAGGGGCCGGAGATACTTCAACAGGTCAGTTACATCTGAGAATGTAGTACAGAGACGATGTCTTAAAGGGGAACGGTTAAACACCTGGATTTATCAGAACAACATGGGTTGGTTTCCTGCACACAGATTGATTCTAGTTCTGGATTTAACAGCATGTTCAATGGAGATTCTCTACTGATAGTGCTTCTTAGTCCAGGACTAGACTTAATCTCTGTCCGGGAAACCGGCCCCATTTGTACCCCTTATTTCACAGAACAGCACATTAATATTAGCTAGTTTAATCCTCTCACCTCCTGCCCACATATCAAAAGATTTAGTTTCTAAGAGCTCTCCCGATACCCCTGAAGAGTAGAAACATGAAGTAGTGGTGTAAGTAATTAGTACACACATAATTCAACAGTTAATCAAGCATCACTATTCGGAAATCAATTGGAAAATGTTACTTTATCAAGATTTGTAGGAGTATGAGTGAGATTCTAATTTCTTACCATTTACTAAAGCAATGTTTAGTCCTCTGCCAACATTGTTCTTGACACTGCTCACAAGGCTGAGGGGGATAAATAGGAGAGGTTGGGAGGCGAGAAGGGTACGAGAGCACAATTATTGTCTGGAGGGGTTAACATACTGTTCAGGGGCCGGTTTTCCCAAAAGCTTTGTAGCACTAAGACCATCCTAAACCCACTGTAGGCAATAGACAAAAGATGAGAGATGAGCTTAGAGCTACTAAGCTTTCAGGAAACTCGCCACAAACAGAATGAAAGGCAGAAAGAAGGGATGATGCTACAGACAAAACCACCAGATTGATGGACTAGCCTGGTCCCAGATCTGTTTGTGTTGTCTTGCTAACTCATATGGTCATTGATCATAGGAGTTGGCAAGACTGCACAAAGATCTGGGACAAGGCTAGAAGGACAGCAAGACAGACAAAGAAATAAAATGGCATTTATTATTATTAAATACTTGCATTCAGCTCTTCAGGCAAATTTGAAGGCCTGGTTGAAATGGGATTATGGCAGAGAGAGAGATGGGAGAAATAACAAGAACAAAGAGGGGGTAGAGAGAGTGAGATGGATGGAGAGAGAGATGGATGGAGAGAGAGTTGGCGAGAGAGAGTGTGATTGATAGACAAAAATTCTCACATCTTATCCTCCAGGCAGATTTTGGGCCCAATGACGTTGGCGGCTCCAGAGACAAGACGGAAGGCCAGATGTTTCTGAGGACATGGAGCCGACAGACCACACTTGTACCTGCGTGGTTTGGTCTCTGGAAGAGGGCAAGAGAGGAGACATGAATTAGCACAATAGAATGAAAGTGTACCCAGGGGGGGGAATATGGTTTTCTACTAAGGGACATAAATTAGCACTGTCCCACTGACATTGAAAGGTTCCAAAATACAACACTTCAAACTAAGTGATTGCCACTGTAAATAATGGTCTTAACCTTGCCACATACCAGCTGTTGGCGCCTCGTTTGTCCCTGTAGAAAAGATAAACATAAACGTTGACCCAGTCTGTATACTCCAATGGATTCTGCTTACGTTTTCTTATGATGTGTCTAATGGTTAACTCTTTGTTTATCCAGCTCTGTCCATTCACCTGAGCTCAGCCTTTATTCTGCCTACACATGTCTATTAATTAACCCTATGTTTTATGTCTCAATACTTCTGGGAGAACAGTCTAGATACTGAAAAAAAATCAACCATTGTCATGAAATTTCACCTACACTGTTTGATCAAAGTTCAGTTTAGTTCAATATTATTTCAGCACACAGAACCAAATCTCACATGCACACTGGTCAGCTATGTTTCATCAAGACTGGGTTCAATCCAAAACATGTAGATTATACTACACACATACAGAGAACAGTAGTGGGGTTGTCTCTTACCACTGAAGAAGTGTTTGACCAAAGATCTGCTGTCCCCTCCGAGTATGGAGCTGGCTAACACCCATGTGAGGCCCAGCAATAGCAGCACAGCCACAACTCGCATTGGCCCTGGCACACAAACACAAACCATTACATTAGAATGATCAACAACAATACATTACATTCATTAGATAGATGGGCACACACACACACACACACACACACACACACTTTCTGACACAGACAGTTTTGGTAAGCATATCAATTCTTACCTGCCAATCTCATTATTGATTTCTTTCAGAAGCAAGGGCAGACAGGCAAGTAGTCCTAGGGATAGAAAAACAAACAATGAGACAGAGACGAGACTAATAGTAACGTCAGTAAGCATATGGGCTTTTCACTGGAGAACAATGATGTTTGAAATCTTACAATTATACATTTTAATCAAATTACAGTAATCTCTACCAACGACATGGATTCGATAAGACATGGGGGTGAAGAGAAGGTGCCCACTGCAAGAAGGGCAAAGTGGCAACACCCACCCACCGTACAATATATATAAACTTTCATTAAAATGTGCATATCGAGTTCCTACCTATTGTCTAAAAGAGGATGAATAATCGATTGTCCCAGCTGGTAAATCACCAGCTCGTCGCCTGGGACTTTTATTTTTTCCAAGGAAACCTCAATACTTTCCCCTCGTGAAAATACACCTTTGCTGGGAAACCACACTTGGAAGCAAAAAAAGGAAGCCAATGAAATATGATTTGGACGACTTAGTTGACCATCTGTAAGGTTTGATTCGTTCCAGTTTTGACAAGTACGCAGGATTTATGTTTATTTCATCAAGCTTGCGATTTTCCGGATTCGTTTTTGAGCCTTGAATTTTTCGGTGACGTCGGTCACGGGTATGCGCAATATGGGCTCGCTTATCATCCGCGCGTTCATTTTTCTACGCTACATAAAAACATGTTGACGATATGATGGAATATCATCACCCAAATGCATTACATAAACTAATACGAAGCGAGAATGGATTAGAAAAACTCAATAAAAGTATGACTTGAAATACACTTACCCCTTAGTCTAAACCGGTCTAAAAACGGACTTTAGAAGAGCATCAGCTCTAACGTAAATTCTGGCAACATTGATCGAGTTCGTTTTGCATGGCCCGGTGCCCCGGGTAAGCAGAGTTTGATTTGTTAGATCATGCCATCACAGAGTTTCTAAACACAGAGATGCAATATCGCGAGACTTTCGGGAACGCTTGCTCGACCGAACAAGCTGAACAGGCCGGGTTTGGGTTTTCAGAAGGCAATGAGAGAAGTAAAAAGTTATTCCTTAGTTGTTAATTTTCTCAAAATCGAAAGGCATAACCTAGATTCGAGGCAACGTCTTAAATAGTTGAACATGGTATTACTCCAACCTCCTGAAAGTGACAGACTGACACGTTTTCATTTTTGTCAAAAACAACTTTATATCGAAGGAGTGCCTTTGAATTGAAGGACTGCTCATGCGCAGTTCTGTGCGATACGACGGTTAGACCCGATGACGTGTTTCTCCGTATAGATGCGGTCTCCTCAACCGCCCTTTCACCCACGTGTTTCCATGGCAATTCCATTGTTTTGGTCAAGTTCATTAACCTTTTTACGGCATCTATGAGCTTAGCTAGCCAACGTCGCCATGACATCGCCTACAAGCGTTATCGGAAATTTCTATTGGAGAAGCAGTTCCTGCCTATCTTCATACTGAATTGTCTTTGATTCCATTGGTCCTTAAGAGAAAACTCTACTCACCCGGTGCAACGGGCCATGCAAAACGAACTCCCCCAATATTCTCTCTGCTGTGTGGGCACGAGCAAATGTGCGTGCACGCTGTCAGTCAAATTGCATCAAGATGGCCGCCTCCAGTGCAGTGCTCTCAATGTCCAAAATCATCAAACCCATTTGGGGTGGACGGTTGGCAGCGACGGCAAAAGTAAGACCGTTTTTATGATTCACAGTTATGATGATAAAGGAACTACATAAAACTAGGCTTGAAAGAAATAGTGTTTCTAGACTAAAACACAAGGTCATATCTGGTTAGCTTGCTAGCTTCCTGGGGTGCAGTCAATACTCCAAACAGTTATAAAACGTTTTTTTTTCAACAGAATGTAGCGTTTCTATTGGACATATTCAGGTAGGTCCCGCCCTCTTTGCCGTACCTGGACAATAAATCGAAGGTTAGGTATGTAACCAAGATTATGTGAGCTATATGGATCACTCCAATATATTTTATCACTCTGTGGTGGAGAGATACATCCGAGGTGAAGATTTACTCCCGTGTACACCTGTGTCACGGCTGGGGTCCGCCCCTATATATAGACCCCATGTCCGCGACACGTTCTCTCATCCTTTTTGAGACACCTCTAGCACTGTAGAGGATTGGATTGATCCATATAGCTCACATAACTGAGGTTACATACATAACCTTCATTATGTTTCACTATATTGGATCACTCCAATATATTGGTATACCCATACCAGATTTAGTCAGTGCTAGAGGGACCTGGTGCAGGTGCTGTCAATGTGGAAGGGGGGTCCCGGCACAGTCCCCGGAAGGGGAGGCGATGCCCAGGATGGCTGAACCAACCGCAGAGGGAGGTGGCATATTTACCCGATAGTACCTAGCAAAGGTGCAAGATGAAGCCCAGCTGGCCGCAGCACAGATATCAGCGAGGGGCACTCTTCTCAGTAGAGCTCAGGACACAGCCACACCTCGTGTTGAATGTGCCACCACAGATCCCAGCACTGGCCTGCCAGCCAGGCGGTATTCTGTCATAATCGTGTCTACTATCCAGTGAGAGAGCCTCTGCTTTGATAACCCAGCCCCCAGGACCCTCTAACCATAGCAGACAAAGAGCTAGTCTGTTGTTCTCACTGACCATGTACGCTCCACATAGGCAGCCAGTGCCCTCACAGGGCACAGCATGCTGGAGGGAGGCCCATCACTCCCCAGCCACTGCCGGGGGGTCGTAAGCAGACAGGATAAAAGGGATGTTCACATGCCTGTCTGACAGAACCGGCTTTGCCAAAGCTGCCAAGACCAGATCCCAGCTCGCCATTGAGCGGATCCTAGTTGGACGCAGGCGACGAACTCCCTTCATAAACCTGGAGACCAAGGGATGGCGCCCCACTGGCCTGTCCATCCACCCCACATGGCAGGCAGATATAGCGTGCCAAATTCCCTCTCAGTGTAGAGGCTGCCAAGCCCTCATCCAAGCGAGTCTGCAGGTATTGGAGGACATACTGCACCCAGCATGACTCGGGCACAATCTCAATACCAGTGCACCAAGAGCAGAACAACCGCCAGCACAACTGGTATGCTGCGATTGTTGCCGGTGACCTTGCGCTCTGCATGGTGTACATTACACCCTCCTGTAGTCCTAACATGGACCATTGGTGCCGTTCAGAGGCCAAGCCCACAGACTGAGGCAGTGCGACCTCAGATTCCACAGAGTTCCCCCGGTTTGAGACAGCAGGTCTGGTCTCATGGGAAGTTGCCAAGGTGTCCCAGACAACAGGGACAGGAGAAGGCTGAACCAGGGTCGACTGGGTCATTATTTGGCCACCAGAAGCAGACAATGCTCTGCCATCCTGGTCCTGTCCAGCACAGCCTGGATCAGGGGAAAAGGGAGGAATGCGTAAAGCTTCATCCCTGGCCAGTCGTAAGCCAGAGCATCCAAGCCCAGAGGCCCTGGTGGCTCCGACATGCAGTACCACAGGGGGTAGTGTGCGTTGTCCAGGGAGGCAAACAAGTCCACTTGCGCCCTCCCAAACTTGTCCCACAGGTGCTGCACCACCTGGGGATGTAGGCTCCAGTCCCAAGGTGGCTGGCCCTCTCGCGAGAGCATATTTGCTGCCACATTCAGGATGCCAGGTACGTGCGCGTAGAGATAATAGACGTCCCTGAGCCCAGAGAAGGAGCTCCCGTGCCATAAGATGGAGGCGGTGGGACCTCAGTCCACCCTGATGGTTGATGTAAGCCACCACTGTGGTGTTGTCCGTTTTCACCAGGACATGTCTTCCTTTCAGATGTGGAAGGAAAGACTGCAGGGCCAGCAGTACAGCTCGGCGCTCTAGTGTGTTGATGTGCCTGCCACTCCAAGGGGGTAGCCAACAGCCGCTGGCCGACCTGCCCTTGGTTCAACCCCCCCCTAGCCGATCTGGGAGGCGTCTGTGCTGACCAGCTCCCGGCAGCACATCCTCAGCATCTCCACCCCATCCGAGAGAAAGGAGTGACAGCGCCACCTCAACAATGCCCTGATGCACTGTGCGGTCACCCGCAGCTGACGGTGGCGCTTCAGGTGCAGCCGGTGGGAGTTGAACCACCGTTGAAGAGGCCGGAGATGGAGCAGGCCCAGGGGAATCAACAATGAGGCCGCCATCAGCAAGCCCGACGGGCGTTGGCAGGTTAGGGCGGATACCACCTGCACCTGCCGAAAGTGGTCGAGGCAAGATAAGATCGTCGGAATCCTTATGGTGGGCAGGCGTGCTCTCATGAGGACTGAGTCCAGTTCCATGCCAATGAAGGCCACCCTCTGGGTGGGCGTCAGATGACTCTTCTTGTCGTTTACAGTAATGCTCAGCCCGCCGATGTGGGTCAGGAGCATGTCTCTGTCTGACAGGACCTGGGTCCTGGTCGGGGCACAAATCAGCCAATCCAGGTAATTGAGGATCAACAACCCTAGGGACGTGAGAGGTGCCAGGACAGCATCCATGCACTTTGTGAAAGTGCGAGGTGTCAAGGAGAGGCCGAAGGAAAGAACCATGAATTCGTAAGCCCTCGCATCGAAAGCGAATTGGAGGTACTTTTAATGAGCTGGGTGAACAGGAACATGGAAGTATGCATCCCTCAGGTCCAGCGTCACAAACCACTGGTCCGTGGACACACCCTGCAAGATGCAGGCTGGGGACAGCATGTGGAACCTCAGTACCTTCAAGTACCCATTGAGGTTGCGGAGGTCCAGAATCAGTCTAAACCCTCCTTCTCTTTTTGGGACCACAAAATAAGTGGCGTAGAACCCACCTAGCTGTTCTGATGTCTCGATCCTGCGGATGGCACCCTTGTCCAGGAGCACCGGAATTGGAGTCGGTACCGCTTGAGCATTGTGGACAACACCCATGGGGACTCCACACACTCCTCCTACTTTGCCCTTTGAGACCGGGAGAATTGGCCGGGGAAGGTTGTGTCAGGGGTCCTTCCGGGGCCCGCCTCTCCTCTGGCGCCCCGAGCTCCTGGGTCCCCCAGGCACGTCCCTACGGCGGTGAGGTTGAGAGGTTGTAGCTCCACCGCACGCTGTGCCCCTCCCCGATGTCGTCCCTCAGCACGAGGCAATGGGGCAGAAGATGGACCCCACCGTAGTTCGGGTGCAGGTGGGTGGTGACGGTCCGTCTGCCTTAACCCTAACCCTAACCCGGGGACTGAGGAGGCGGCATGAACTGTCTCAGGGTCTCCCAGTTCCTACGAACCTTATCGGTCTGCTCCAGAATGTCATTAACCCCTGGGCCAAACGTCAGCCCTGGGGTGATGGGGAGAGTGGCAAATGTGTTCTGGAGAGCAGCTGGCAGACGGGATTAGGCCAGCCAGAAATGGCGCCGGGAGGTAACCACCTGCGCCATGTTCCATCCGTTGGAGCGGGCCACATCCCTCTGGAGCAGGGAAAGCAGGCGAGACAACTCCATCGCAGCATGGCCGCGTTGGAGGCCACGAGAGCAGAGGGAGAGCGTATGTGGCTTTCAAGTCCCAGCTTCAGTGGCGGGTTCCACCCTATAATCTCCCAGTCCGGGAAGACCATGGCAGCTATCATGGTGTCCGTGGTCGGGCACTCCCAGAGGCCGAGTGACTCTGCGCCTGCAACACAACTCCGTGGTCAAGTCTCTGCACGACCACTCTGCCTGGGCAGCTCTCCTGCAAGGCCTTGCAGAACTCAGCAGAGATGGGAACAGATGGAGAGTCATCACTGTCCACCAGTTTGATGTCCAGTGCAGTGGCTACCCGAGTGAGTAGGCCTCTCGAGCTGCTGGGGGGCGATGAAGCCCCACTGCCGGCTTCTGATGGCCTGTCAGCCTGGTAGCCCCGCTCACGGTGGCGAACAGTGCCAGCATCGTCCCCCAGGAACAGCCTATCACTGGCCAACAGGGATCAGCTGTCGTCGCCATCGACGCTATCAACCTCCTGACGCAGGGCATGCGCCCTCCGTTCAAGGTGGTCCCAGCGGTCCGACTCCTGCCCCCGTCCAGGACTGGCAGTAGATTGGCTCTGCCTGCGGTGGCTCTTGCCATGCTTCCTGGGAGGGGTACTTGGCCCAGTACAGGGAATAACTGCTCGCTGGCGCACCACTCCTGAGGGAGGGAGCTTGTCCTCAGTCCGAGTCTGGCCAACCCACTCGCGAATGGCCTCCAGGCGCAGGCGTTCTGAGAACACCACACAAAACAGGCATCCAGTAGGGCGCTCCACCGCCCTCTCCGCGTGGCTCAAACCCAGGCAGTGCATACACGAGGTATACGGATCTCCAGGGGGATGCCACCATCACACCTGTCCCAAAGGGATGCCATAAGCTCAGCCAAGCCAGCGAGGCCACGGAGCAGGGGTCCGGCATGACCCGCTTGGAGGAAAAGGAACCCGGTGAGGAATACCTCTGCAAAACACAGGGGTAGACCCATGTGGGAAAAACCGTCAGACAAAAAAAAACAGCAACCAGGTAATGGATTTGATTTGTTTTTTTTGTTTTTCTCCAACTGCAATATTACCTAGCCGGTTTAATATCCAAGCAGGAAACAAAAAACAGAACCATATGATGGAGTAACTCCGTTTTAAGGAACTCCAAAGTTAATGTCTCAACGTAGTGGAAGCCCACCACGATACTCTTACATTCTGCAGGGGAAAGAACAAGAAAAAAAACCCTGCAGGGTAATTAAAGCGATTCACAACACACAGAACAAGCCAGTCCGCAAGTTGTGTAAAGTAAATACATTCTGTGGCAGCAAGAGCCACCAATATATTAATGGATGCACACGGAGTCGTAGTGTAACGCTAACGAAACACAAGCACGACAAACCACGGGCGGAAGATACAGATCAACCGCGCGCAGCGAGTGGAGCAGATGATGGGCTGGCCATGTGGCCAGGTGCTCCAGGCTGCAAACAGCCAGTGAGTATACTTCCACGCAAGGTATTACACTCACCAGTGACTTACCAAGCGAACTTCAGAAAGTTTGTACCTCAAACCATACGGACATCCGCCGAGAAAATAAAAGAGAACGCGTGTCGCGGCCATGGGGTCTATATATATATATAAGGGCGGACCCCAGCCGTGACACAGGTGTACACAGGAGTAAATCCTCACCTCGGATGTATCCCTCCGCCGCGGAGTGATCCAATATAGTGAAACATAAACGCTAGTTTTTGTTGCAAAACGTTTGGAGTAATGATTACACCCCTGGTTAGCATCAGTAATGATTACACCCCTGCTATCTCCTCATCATTTTTGTTTCCAGAATTTGTTCTTAACTGGCTTGCCTAGTTAAATAAAGGTAAAATAAATTAAAATACATTCATACTGTACTGTTGAATGTGTATCACTACTAGAAAGCCTCACAGGTCCTTAATAACCCACATAATCCACAAATTGAGTTAGCTAACGCCCTGTTCTGTTTCCTCAGGTTTTTGGAGCCACAGTGAGCAGTCGCAGAGAGAAGTCAACAGTAGTGAGTGCCTATCTCGGAATCAGTATCAAATAGATTATCTGTGGTGTTATGAGTAGGCCTGAATCTTGTGAATGCTGGCTGGTAGAGTTTGACTTCTTCTAGCCAAGTTTTTCCTTAACTCCACAATGTACATCACATCACTGGAGTTGAGCGGAGACCACTGTTGGCGTACTGAACCTCCGACTTCGAATCGCTGTCAGTCGATACTTGTAAAAATGTACATTCTTAAACTCTTACCGTGTACCTTTCTTTGTTTGCTGAAATCCGTACTTTTTAATAAAACCTTCAACCTTCAAATACAACCAGTTGATTGTTTCCTCAAATCGACTGACAGCGACTCAATGTAGTCGCTGCAACTCAGCTAGGCCTCTTAACACTTGACATTTTATCTACACGAGTTGCCTGGTACACTTGATTGTCAGAAATCATACGGGTTTCTGTCAACTATGTCTATTTGAAGCATCATACTAACAAGGTAGTGTAAGTTGTGTGATGTAGCTAGCCTACCCAGGTATTTTACTATGACCAGAACGAGCTTCACACTGCCACTCTGTCAGATGAAAATGTTTCTGAAGGACATTCAGACGGAACTCTAAATACTTCTGCTTGGTATTGATTATTGTTGTGTTGATTTGGTGTGACAAAGCTAACTCTGCTAATGAACCCAATTGTCAGCATCCAGCTGAGCCTGTGTAACCTGATCAAGCCCCTTTACAAATTTTTGGGACCACATTGGGGAGAGGGAATCAGGGATGAGCTACCAATCTAAGGGGGGAAGGTGCAACTGTTGGATTTCAGGTGCTTTGCTAATCTCTCACTGTATTGTTCCGCTTTTCCGGCTGTGTTTCTACAACTAACAGGGACAAATCATTGTAAGTACCAGATTGCATCCCATCACATCATGTTACAGGCCTCCACATACCCATGTTACACATAACAAACAACACACCTTATTCACACAATTGCCACACAAACATAGCATGGTAACTCTGGCAGAACAATACACAAAGATGACAAATGTGTACATTTCAGCCCCCTCCTGCAAAGTATGGTGGCAGACACACTGTAACTCTCATACCTGGAGATGGTATTGGACCAGAACTTCTCAATCACGTCAGGGAGCTCTTCAGGTCAGTCAAGTGTGTATTATAACAGTCGATAACATGTTTATGAGCTGTTATTCACAGGTAATAAACGGCTTAAACACACAGCCACTAATATGTCCCTGGGAGCTCTGAACATCTGTTAAAGGAACAAGCCACTCTAAAACTATCCTTTGGTATTTGTTGCATTAGTCCACTGTTGATACAGTTCCACAATGTTTTTAAAATATTTAACATTCAAAACGCTCTGTGACAATTAGCATTTTGAAAGTTCTATATCATGAGTGGATTACCAAAATATAGTTTGAGTGAATTTATTCCTTTAAGTTTATTATAACTGGTTATAACATTCATGGCTTATAAACACCTATACCAGTTCATTAATTAAACCGTTTTTATTAAATGTACATTACTGTTCAAAAGTTTGGGGTCACTTAGACATTTCATTTCTTTTGTCCATTTAAAATAGCATAAAATTGACCAGAAATACAGTGTAGACATTGTTAACGTTGTTAATGACTATTGTAGCTGAAAACAGCAAATGTTTTATGGAATATCTACATAGGCATACAGAGGTCCATTATCAGCAACCATCACTCAGGTGTTCCAATGGCACGATGTGTTAGTTAATCCAAGTTTATCATTTTAAAAGGCCTATTGATCATTAGAAAACCCCTTTGCAATTATGTTAGCACAGCTGAAAACTGTTGTTCTGATTAAGGAAGAAATAAAACTGGCCTTCTTTAGACTAGTTGAGTATCTGGAGCATCAGCATTTGTGGGTTCGATTACAGGCTCAAAATGGCCAGAAACAAATAACTGTCTTATGAAACTTGTCAGTCTATTCTTGTTCTGAGAAATGAAGGCTATTCCATGTGAGAAATTGCCAAGAAACTGAAGATCTCGGACAACGCTGTGTACTACTCCCTTCACAGAACAGTGCAAACTGGCTCTAACTAGAAAAGAAAGAGGAGTGGGAGGCACCGGTGCCCAACTGAGCAAGATGACAAGTATATTAGAGTGTCTAGTTTGAGAAACTGACGCCTCACAAGTCCTCAACTGGCAGCTTCATTAAACAGTACCCGCAAAACACCCGTCTCAACGTCAACAGTGAAGAGGCGACTCCGGGATGCTGGCCTTCTAGGTAGAGTTGCAAAGAAAAATACATATCTCAAACTGGCCAATTAAATTTAAAAAAGATTAAGATGTGCAAAAGAACACAGGCACTGGACAGAGGATCAATTAGCCTTTCAAAATGTTAAACTTGGATTAGCAAACACAACGTGCCATTGGAACACAGGAGTGATGGTTGCTGATAATGGGCCTCTGTATGCCTATGTAGATATTCCATAAAAAATCAGCCGTTTCCAGCTACAATAGTCATTTGCCACATTAACAATGTCTACACTGTATTTCTGATCAATTTATATATATATTTAAAAAACAAGGACATTTCTAAGTGATCCCAAACTTTTGAACGGTAGTGTATATTGGATTAAAGCAGTAGTGAGTGGCTACCAAGTTCCTAAAATGTTATTCACAGCTTATAAACACATCGACATATGTCTCATATATACGTAGTGGTACAACCAATGAGTTGAGGTAGAACGGCTGAGTCTGTTGAGTTCTGTAGGTTCAGCTGTGTGCCTGTGGACTTTGAGGTAGTGAACGTTTGCTCAGCTACTGAGGATGACATCAACAACGCCATCACTGCCATCCGCCGTAATGGAGTGGCCCTCAAAGGTAGGAGAAACACTGTAATGCTCATAGCACCATGCTCTTGTACTCACATTGTAGGCAGGTTCCAGCTATAGAACCAATTATCCATAACTGCAACGTATGATCAATTGTCTGTATTCTATAGAATGCCTATAACACTGTCACCATGTTTATGCATTTGTTTGTTTGTAGGTAACATTGAAACCCTCCACACCCTGCCTGCTTCCCACAAGTCCAGAAACAACCTCCTCCGGTAAGTAAAACTTAATATCCAACGTTTTATTTCAAAAAGACAGAGGACATCTTCCTCGAGTGCTCCGTTTCTGCTCACAGTTTTCCTATCTCTAGCCCAAATGGTCGTCTGTTGCTCTGTGGCTCTCTGTCCAGCCCTGTCAGCTTACAATGTCTCCACCCGTCTCTCTGTCCAGCCCTGTCAGCTTACAATGTCTCCACCCGTCTCTCTGTACAGCCCTGTCAGCTTACAATGTCTCCACCCGTCTCTCTGTCCAGCCCTGTCAGCTTACAATGTCTCCACCCGTCTCTCTGTCCAGCCCTGTCAGCTTACAATGTCTCCACCCGTCTCTCTGTCCAGCCCTGTCAGCTTACAATGTCTCCACCCGTCTCTCTGTCCAGCCCTGTCAGCTTACAATGTCTCCACTCGTCTCTCTGTCCAGCCCTGTCAGCTTACAATGTCTCCACCCGTCTCTCTGTCCCCCAGTACCACTTTGGACCTGTATGCCAACGTCATGCACTGTAAGTCCCTCCCTGGAGTCCAGACTCGTCACAACAACATTGACATCATGATCATCAGGGAGAACACTGAGGGAGAGTACAGCAGTCTGGAGCATGAGGTTACACACACACACACACACACGCGAACGCACGCACACACTCACACACTTTCACTCCCCTCAACTTATCCCTTTCTTTTTTTAATACACACTCTTTGCTTTATAAAACCTGTGTTAGCATCCCTCTCTCCTTCCCTTCCTCCTGTAGAGTGTATCAGGGGTGGTGGAGTGTCTCAAGATCATCACCCGGACTAACTCCCTAAGAATCGCTGAGTATGCCTTTAAATTGGCCCGGGAGAAAGGTCGCAAGAGGGTCACTGCCGTCCATAAGGCCAACATCATGTAAGTCAAGTCAGCCGAGGTGTAGATGTGTATTCCACCCGTTGTCTGTTATAATGACTCACACTCTGAGCACTTTGGGACTGCGGTCCAATTGTGTACCCTTCTCCCCAAAGTGTGCACTCGTTCACTCCCTCTCATAAATTTAAATGACCCAGAGTTGTGTAAGAAATATGGTGGTAACTGCACCCGCCCCCTAGCCCATGCGTACACTTTCAATGCTTTGAAAAGCACGAGGTGAAGTGAACAAGTCAAGTGGACACTTCAAGAAGAAGGGTAGAGAGTCGGAATGCAACCAAGGGGTTGAACGTTGAACGTCCCCTTCACAGGAAGCTGGGAGATGGTCTGTTCCTGCAGTGCTGTAGAGAGGTGGCTGCTGGGTACCCTGACATTGCCTTTGACGCCATGATAGTCGACAACACCACCATGCAGGTATGAAAACCAATGCTATCTTTATTATACAGGCACACCTGTTTGTGCTGTCCCGCCAACTCATATGGCCGTTGATATTGCCAACAGGCACTTGGCAATACAAACACATCTCTTTAGTCCATATTACTCATGCTTATTATTGTCGTTTACCCATTCCCCTCTGATTCCCTAGCTGGTGTCCAAACCCCAGCAGTTTGATGTGATGGTGATGCCCAACCTGTATGGGAACGTGGTCAGCAACGTGTGTGCTGGCCTGGTGGGAGGGCCAGGGCTGGTGCCAGGGGCTAACTACGGCCGCGACTATGCTGTCTTCGAAACGGTCAGTCCACTGGGCTCCTGTAATGTCTGCAACTCTGATAATGTAATGCGATGCTCCTACAGTGGTTTATTGAGACGCAACTACAACAGACAACGTTTCGATCCCATTGGGATCTTACTCCAAATAGGGCTTAGCGTTTGTAAATTGAGGAGTGAATGCTGGACTTAAACAGTAGTCAGTTGACTTGGCCAAGTATGTCAATGATCTCTCGATATGCTCACTCTCTGTCTCTCTCTCTCTGTCTTTTCTCTATGTGACTTTCAGGCCACCAGGAACACAGGGAAGAGTATTGCTGACAGGAACATTGCTAACCCCACTGCCATGCTACTGGCCAGCTGCATGATGCTGGACCACCTCAAGTAAGTTCACCTCGCATCGTCTAATGAAGGGGCTGTTTCTAAACCATGACGATGTGTATGTGTTATCTGAGCTGCTGTCAACTTGTTGAACAGAACAGATGGCGTGAAAGTCAACTCATTGTATTTCTGTGCGTCTCAGGCTCCATGATTATGCCACTATGATCAGGAATGCAGTCCTGACAACCATGAACGAGACTCAGGTAAGTCAGGTTCTCTCACCTCACTGCACAATACACTCACCAGGGGTGTATTCACTAAGAACTCCCGAGTGGCGCAGTAGTCTAAGGCACTGAAATGTGAAAGGGATGAAATGTGGAGGGACCTAACTGAATTTGTCATTGTAAAATGTTTTCCGTTTGGAGTAAACTGTTTGTGTTGCAAAATGTTTTGCAACTGTTTGCTACGATCTAATGAATACACCCCACGTCACTGCTCTGTATATACACACACACCTCACTGCCGACTGACCTGCTGAGGGTCTGGACAGTTATCAATGGAGCGCATGCAAATGAAGAGCTATTCACATTTATTCTTTCTTTTTTTTAAGTATTTGAATTGTCTGCCATTCTAGCTAGAAATGTATCAAATTCCTCCTTTACACTCTGGGCCACGGGTAGGCAACTAGATTCAGCCGCGGCCTGGTCAGAGCGGATGGGCGGGGG
The DNA here is from genome assembly GCF_002910315.2 of Salvelinus sp. IW2-2015. NCBI lineage: Eukaryota > Metazoa > Chordata > Actinopteri > Salmoniformes > Salmonidae > Salvelinus > Salvelinus sp. IW2-2015. Next base: position 29,600,788 of record NC_036857.1, read on the forward strand.
GCCGGAACATAATTCTAATAATTTGTACATTGCAAATTAACCACAACAAAATAAAAATCACTCACTTGGCCTAGCGCAGGATCGGCAACAGGCTGCCCATGGGCCAAACCCGTCCCGCAGGCAGCCTGTTGCCGACTCTGCTCTATGCCAACTTGTCCATCCTGTAATCAAATGTATGCTGCTCTATAGAGCCTCTTCATCGTACAAAATGTTGCCATTGTACCCACTGATTTATTATCGGTGTAGAATTCCTCTGAGCAGGGTGTGATTGATAGAAATTCTGGGGCCTGGGGAGAGCAATATTACAGAATATTCAGAAATAAATGAATTGTGTAGAGTAGATATGATTGTCTGTCACGGAGAATATGGAATGGTGTTCGGTCTATTTGCTATATTTATATCTGTTTCACCTATATTGTTTTTTTGAGTAGAATGTGATTTGTGACTAGTTATATGTCTGTTATCTTGCAGTTGCACACAGCTGAGGGGGATATAATGGCGATGTTGACAATTGTCTCAAGTATCATCCTGCCTATCATAATAATATTATTCTTCTCCTGCAGTTGCACACAGCTGACATTGGTGGGCAGGGCACCACCTCTGAGGTGGTCCAGGCTATCATGAGGAACATCCAGAGCAAGGGGCCTCTCACCAGCGAGCTCTGAACACACACACTTTGTGGATGTGTCTCGTATGTTTAAAACAGCTGTAATGTACTGTATGTGTGTGCTGAGTGAGTGGGGGAGTCTTTGTGCATGTTTGTTTCTATAGTGATACTCCTCAGTGTTGTTGACGTGTGGGAGCGGTTCAGTCCTGTCTTTACACACACACACACACACACACACACACACACACACACACACACACACACACACACACCTCTTTCAGACTAGCAGAGTGTATTCATCAGTTGTCTTCTCCTTTGTATTCATGTCTGTATCAATGATTACGTTTAATTTCACACCAGTCTGTCTTTCCATAACCATTCCCTGGCCGGTTCACGCACATTAACCTTTGTGCATAAACAAAGGAAGTAGTAGGCCCAAACTCTACATCAGTAATAGCATGCTGTAGTGAAGAAGTAAAAGCAAGGATCTATCTCTTAGGTTTAACTCCAGGACATGATAGCTACTCTCTGCATCCTACAAGCCAGCACATAATAGCTAGATTGCAACACATTCAGCTCCACTTGAGACATTGGCTTTGTTTGATTGTATTTAAGCAACCGTTCTTGGGTACATGGGATCACTGTAGTCATTTGTGAGAGTTGAACCGGTTTTAGTATTTTCTCACAGTACAAATTACAAAGAAAGAGTGTAAACAGTTATGTTTCTCACAGTACTGCAATCTTGATAATAAATGTTTTGATGTTCTTCTCACAGTCCAGCAGTGCTTAGCCTTGGGTCTCTGTCTTTCTGTTATCATCTTTATCAGATGCTGCTCGTCTTTCCCAAAATCAAATCAAATGATTTACCAATGTCTTTTCTGTGGTCTTTAGATCAATTCACCCCCTTTTATTGATAAGGTTTTTGTTTTACTGTTCTATTTCACTTTTATCTGTTACATATGTTCTATAACAACGGTGTCTTCATTCGAACAACTCAGAACTGTACACTGAAATGCCATTATTATATACTTTGTCAAACATACTGTTTTTCACTTGATCCTTTGAAAAAACTAAACCAGACTCTGTGTTGTACTCAAAAGCAACCAATGTGTTTGTACCTCAAATACCTATATACTGTCTATCATTAACGCACAGTGGTTGAAATCTAGAGTGAACTCAAGCACATTTACCTGCTAAATGAAATTGTGTTTATTTTGGTTTCATGTACTATGTAAAAAGGTTATCTAAGCCTACTTTTGTTGGGTAATACTTTTTCCGGATCCAACACATTGCGTGGTAAATTTCAGTGCAATAGATGCTGCAACAAGGGAACGGTATTGGCATCAAAGCAGGCAAATTGAAGGGTAACTTCCCAAATGGCACCCTATTCCTTGTATAGTGTACAATTAGTCAAAAAGTAGTGCACTATATAGAGTGCCATTCGGGACTTTTCCAGGCAGTTATTTTGGAACTAGTAAACATACCTATAGACACAAAATGAGTTATGAAAGGTAGGGTGCAAATACTGGTTGTCAGTAGAAGTATGATTTAGGTTATGATTAGGAATGAAATACGCAAAGGAGGGTTAGTCAAACAGGAATTCGATTTTATTTAATCCAACTTGGATGTGATAAACAACTCCCTCTCTCTAGAAACACGTTTAGGCTATGCTACCTGGAATTAAATAACCCAGAAATGCGCATCTGCTATTGTTACATCCATATTTTAATGGTACTTTTATATTGAATATACTTTTACCACCATGAAGTATGTTTTAGACTTATTTACTTAAGTGAGACACCGTGAAATGTGTAGTTTATTCTAACTGGCCTATAAAATACATTTCATAGTCTCCGTGAGGTGACGTGTTAACACAGCCACGTTCCCATAGTGCATTGCGCTGTAAGTGCATTGCGCTGATATGGTGCGTTACAGTGCAACCGTCTAAAAGCTGACGTAGACTTTTTGAAGGAAGAAGTGTCTGCAACAACTGCTGAAATAACTAGCTGCACAAGTCTTTTGTCGTGTTAAAGACTTTTTGAGAAATCAGCCACGATGATCAGAATAGCCGCGTTTCTTGCTCTTGTCTGCTTGTGCACAGGTGAGTAATTTCAGAGAGATTGCAACAGTAACTAGCTAGCGTCAATGAAATCTACAGTGGATTTGGAAAGTATTCAGACCCCTTGACTTTTTCCAAGTTGTTACGTTACAATCTTATTCTAAAATGGATGAAATGATTTCCCCCCCACAATCTACACACAATACTCCATAATGACAGTTTTTAGAAATGTTTGCAAATTTATATAAAAAATGTAAAAAAACGTAATCACATTTACATAAGTATTCAGAACCTTGACTCAGTACTTTTTTGAAGAACCTTTAGCAGCGATTACAGCCTCGAGTCTTGGGGATGATGCTACAAACTTTGCACACCTGTACTTGGGGAGTTTCTCTCCTTCTTTGCATATCCTCTCATGCTCTGTCAAGTTGGATGCTATTTTCAAGTCTCCAGATATGTTCGATCGGGTTCCAGGCCGGGCTCTGGCTGAACCACTCAAGGACATTGAGACTTGTCCCGAAGCCACTCCTGTGTTGTCTTGGCTGTGTGCTTAGGGTCGTTGTCCTGTTGGAAGGTGAACATTCGCCCCAGTCTGAGGCCCTGAGTGCTCTGGAGCAGGTTTTCGTCAAGGATATCTGTACTTTTCTCCGTTAATCTTTCCATCGATCCTGACTAGTCTCCCTGCCGCTGAAAAACAACCCCAAAGCATGATGGTGCCAGGTTTCCTCCAGATGTGACATTTGGCATTCAGGCCAAAGAGTTATATTTTGGCTTCATCAGACCAGAGAATCTTGTTTCTCGTGCCTTTTGGCAAATTCCAAGCTGGCTGTCATGTCCCTTTTTACTGAGTAGTGGCTTCCTTCTGGCCACTCTACCATAAAGGCGTGATTGGTGGAGTGCTGCATAGATGGTTGTCCTTCTGGAAGGTTCTCCCATCTCCACAGAGGAACTCTGGAGTTCTGTCCGAGTGACCATCGGGTTCTTGATCACCTCCCTGACCAAGGCCCTTCTCCCCCGATTGCTCAGTTTTGCCGGGTGGCCAGCTCTAGAAAGAGTCTTGGTGTTTCCACATTTCTTCCATTTAAGGATGATGGAGGCCACTGTGTTCTTGGGGACCTTCAATGCTGCAGAAATGTTTTGGTACCATTCCCCAAAGCTGTGCCTCGACACAATCCTGTCTCAGAGCTCTACAGACAATTCCTTCGACCTCGTGGCTTGGTTTTTGCTCTGACATGCGCTGTCAACTGTGGGACCTTATATAAACAGGTGTGTGCCTTTCCAAATCATGTCCAATCAATTGAATTGACTACAGGTGGACTCCAATCAAGTTCTAGAAACAGGATGATCAATGGAAACAGGATGCACCTGAGCTCATTTTCAAGTCTCATAACAAAGGGTCTGAATACTTATATACTTATTTGTTTTTATTTGTAATACATTTGCTAACATTTCTAAAAATCTGTTTTTACTTTGTCATTGTGGGGTATTGTGTGTAGATTGATGAGGAAAAACATTTATTTAATCAATTTTAGAATAAGGCTGTAACGTAACAAAATGTGGAAAAAGGCAAGTGGTCTGAGTACTTTCCAAATGCACTGTATTAGCTAGCTAGCTATGTATTTGGATAGCTGGATAAGAAGGTGAATGTTAGCTAACAAGGTTGGATAGCTAGGTGGCTAGCTACAGTAGCCATTCTATTCAACCCAATTTTGCAGATTTTATCAATCTGCACCACCAGATAGTTGGCTAGCTAAGTCAATTATTTTGTTATGCACTAGCTAGGCTCTGAGAGTAGAAATTAACAGTACCTTCACATTAAGGTAGCTAGCAAAGACTGCTTGATGTCATTTCTGCCCATGTTGTTTAGGTGAGAGCTGTTCAGAACCTGTGATCACCCCCTCTGCCTACACCACCTCTGATGCCGTCATCTCCTCTGAGTCTGTTTTTATCGTGGAGCTCAGCCTGGCCTGCGCCAATGGAGCCCAGGTACTGTAGTTAGACACGACAGACACACCTCTCTTTTTCTCATCACGCTCTAAATGTGTATCTTTCTTCAACAGAGTGTGGCTCTGTATGCTGACGTCAATGGCAGACAGTTCCCCGTGACCAGAGGCCAGGATGTTGGCAAGTACCAGGTAAGAGATGGGTATGATGTGGACATACACTATGGATGTCCAATATACACTTAACAAGAGTCACTTGAGCCTCCGTGCACATGCTGTGGGTTTATGACTTAGTTTGTCATGTCTTCGCTCTGTCTCTCTCTGTGTTTCTCAGGTGTCTTGGAGCATGCCCCACAAACAGGCTAGCTCCGGTACATACCAGGTCAAATTCTTCGATGAGGAGTCCTATAGCTCTTTGCGCAAGGTAGGTTCTTCATTCCTATTCATCTAGCTATGAGTGTAACTGGGGACTTTTGCCACGTTCAAGACAACCCTGAAATTTGGAAACTCGTAGAAAGATGAGTTTCCTGCTTGGAAAGTATCAGAATCAACGAATACGAAGCTCTACGCAAAAAAAAGTTTCCACGTTTTTACTCAGAGGTTCCTAGTGGTCATGAATGCGGCATCACTCACACTTGGCAAGATAATCAGCGATCTACCTACCAGTCATTTTCAATGGAAGGAGGAGACAGCGGCTTACCGGTTGGTGATTAGACAGCAAGAGAGTTCCACATTTTCCGAAGTTTATGCAAATTTATTTGACGTGACCACCCGATAGCCAATCGTGAGAGCGCAGCTCTTGCTAGCAAGCTTTGGCATTGCCTAAAAATAACTGGTTATGCATGCTGTTTGAAAGATACAACCACCAGGGGAGATCTCAATGTCTTGATTGTTGATTATCTCTGCAAGTGTAAGTCCAGAGTAAAATATTTGTGCATACTGTCAGATAGGATCTATAGCCTTATGCAATTGTGTGTGTTTATATTTGTTTGTTTGTTTTTTAGGCCCAGAGGAACAATGAGGGTAGTGACTCCATCCAGCCTCTCTTCTCTGTCAACGTGGATCACAGGGTGAGTCAGCATAGACAGAATAACAAATGAATATTCGATGAAAGACAATCATGTCTATAGTATACGCATTACGCTTAGAAAATGGAGACGTCACAAACGGCAGAAGAGTAAACACTACTGGAGGCACCTTGTCGTTTTTGGAGACGGTGTTGTATTTGGTAGCAAACAGCAGTGGGCCGCAAACTTACGGGAAATACGTGAATTGTTTCCACAGTTAGCTGAGATGTTTATCTAGCTAGCAAATGTTAGTTACACAAAACTCAGACACATTTTTGCTAGTTAAAGTAGCACTGTTCTGTCAAACACATCAGTCTTCAAAAATGGTGTCACCAGTTGTTTACATTTATCAATTGTGTTGCACCTTCCATGTGTCTTCACACATGATGGAACACTTGTATTTAGTGTTTTTCATTCTCATCTGAGATTCCTTCCTAACTGGTGCTGCGTTGTCTTGTTGTTTCTAGGGTGCATGGAACGGCCCGTGGGTGGCTACTGAGGTTATGGCTGCTCTCATCGGTATCCTGCTCTACTACCTGGCCTTCAACGCTAAAAGCACCATCCAGACATAAAGGACTGCAAGTCCCACAATTCTCTGCAACTGGAACTCTAAAAGACTGTTGAATTTTCTACCAATCCAGAACAACAATTTGCCACCATCCATTTCGAGATGCGGAACTAGTTGTTTTATATTTTTTATTTAAAAAAATTGAAGCAGAAGAAGCCATTGCATTTTCTCAAGTTGTGGTAAAAATTGGACACCTCAATCAAACCCGATGTACCCCACTAACTAAATTGAGCACAGTAATTTTGTGTTCAAACGCAAACCCAGGTCCTGAAAGTTAAAGGATTGTTTCTATATGCCAACACTGACTTCCTTTCACAGCCTCAGGCTTATTGTTTACCTACTGGTGGACTTGGCATCCGAGAGACAAGAATATGTGTTCATCATTCTGTGGTCTTTCTTGTGAAGGACCTTCATTGGTACTGACACTACACAGTCTAAAATGACTGGTTCTGTATCTACAAGAGTCTGAGTAGGAGTGCTGATCTAAGATCAGTTCCCCCATCTTCTATTCATTATGATCTGAATAGCAATACTGATCCTAGATCAGCACTCATACGATGAGATACTGTGAATATGGACACTGGTGTTTAAGAGTCTGATGCCACTGTGGACTTGGGAGTTGCTGACTGGCTGTGTCTTACCTACAGTACATGGAACTGTTGCACTGGCTGGCTGAAGAGGCCAAATATTCAAGAATTGATGATTATTTGTGCTTGGTGGTCAAATGAATAAATGGTTTGCTTTTCTCATACTGTGTCTCAATTATGCTGCACACATCTACGTTTAGGGGCAAAACATTATCCAATGCCACACTACGATGCATCAAACTAAAATGAGTTACTACTAGAGTATAAAGTAGAGCAGGGGTCCCCAACTACATTCAGCTGCGGGACAATTTTTTTCTTGAGCATATGGTCGAGGAGCCTGATCATAACTATATATAATTTGTAAACTGCAAATTGATCGCAAGAACCCCAGAGTTTTCAAAAACCCACATTTATGAATAAAAGTACTGTATACTAATATAGTATTTGAAAAACATAAATTCCCACGGCCTGCCTGTTGAAGACCCCTGAAGTAGAGCATGACCTTAGCGGTGAGGAAATTGAGGGATGTGTTGCCTGCTACATTACATAGGATGCCTGTTAAACTGTACAGGCTTTTATCATAGCTGTGTCCCAAATGGCACTCTATAGGGCTCTGGTCAAAAGTATTGCACTGCACTATATACAGGTATCTGCCAAAATAATGGAAACACTTATATGAGAGATACAAATATATATTGAAAGCAGGTGCTTTCACATGTGTGGTTCCTGAGTTAATTAACACCCCATCATTCTTAGGGTGTTGAACAAAAATGCTGGGCAGGCCATTATTTTGGCTAACATGGCTATGCCCCCATAGGATGACAATGCCCCCATCCACACGTCACTGAATGGTTTGACGTGCATGAAAACGATGTAAAAAATGTCTGTCTCAGTCACCAGATCTCAACCCAATTGAACACGTATGGGAGATTCTGGAGCGAAGCCTGAGACAGGGTTTTCCATAAACAAAACATCAAAGGATGGAATTTCTCGTGGAAGAATGGTGTTGCATCCCTCCAATACAGTTTCAGACACTTGTAGAATCTATGCCAAGGTGCATTGAAGCTGATCTGGCTCATGGTGGCCCAACGCCCTAAAGACACTTTATGTTGGTGTTTCCTTTATTTTGTCAGTTACCTGTAGGTAATAAGGTGTGCCATATATATAGCGTATATACCCCTTGACTCAACACCATCCCTTCAATGTATACCACAAATTCTGTAAAGGAATTCTCATAAATAGTTTTTCCTTAATGATGTCTTCTTTAGCAACCTATTCTTCTCCATACTCAGCATCTCCTCGCTCCTTTGTGTGGTATTATGTGGTAAACATATCCATAAATTCCTGCATCATCTAGGCCTTCCTATTGCTGTAAACAGGTTCACATGCATGCATATAAGGAGGCTGAAAACCCTGGTTGTGTCCCAAAAGGTGTATTATGTCCTGTATAGTGCACTACCTGGTCAAACGTAGTACACTAAAAAGAGAAAAGAGTGTTGTTTAGGACACAACCCCTTAATGGAACCAGTGGTTATTTTAGTATTGCAGGGGAAAGCTCAGGGGAATAACTGTCACACCGGGGTATGCCTTGATAGTGGAGGAGAGAGCATGCTCTACATTTCAAGACTGGCTGAGGAAGGAGTCTGATTTTAAGTGGCTGTTGCAATCTGGATCTCTCTTTATCTCTCTCTTTCTACTGTCAAATCTGTCTGGCTGGTTTGTTCTCAACTGTCTTCTAAGAAAGTAATGTAGTTATTTTAGGTCAACCTTTAAGTGGAGGCTGCTGAGGGGAGGACGTCTCATATTAATGGCTGGAATGGAGTCAATGGGAATGGTATCATACACATCAAAGACGTGGTTTCCATGTAGTTTATACCACTCAATTTATTCCATTCCAGCCATTATTATGAGTCGTCCTCCCCTCAGCAGCCTCCACTGATTCACTGTAGAGTCGGGTTCATTAAAAGTTGTTTTTCATCAGTTATTTGCAGTACTCCCGACTGGACAGCGTGTGGCAGCTGTGTGCTGCAGGTCTGTGGTTCACTACCATCATAATTGAACCGTGTTGCTACATACACTCCCTCTCTCTCCAGCTGAAACACCATCATCTCATAGGTTGGTCTGCGGATTACTTGTAGATGAAACCCTCATTTTTAACTTTGTGTGTTATCTTTTATGCTACTCAACTTTTTCCTTCATTCATGACACATTGTGAATGATTCATATGCCTCTATGGCAGAGTCTGGTCTCTATACAGTAGCAGTGTCTAGTCTAAGCTTATCTATGGATTTCAAGGAAGCATTTCTAAATAAGTGATTTCTTTGCTGTGAACCAGACAGTGTGACAGTGAGTATTATATTGTATATATACTGTATATATGATTTATCGCATGGGATAGGCCTATTGTTGAAACTTCACTGGTTTATGAGAACACAGTAACTGTAACTCCCTCTGTCTATCCAAGCGAATTATGTAAACTCTGTACTTAGTCCAGGTAACACGATATACAGTACACTCTCCTGTATACCTAAACAATGTACAAAGTACACATGAGCTTTCTCATATCTATCTTTTCTTTAACTGCTTTAACAACACAATAGTTCAGAAACATCTGAAATAACACGTGGTGTGTGTGTGTTTGTGGGCATGCGCTTGTGTGCGTGTGTGTATGCCTCTGTGCACATGCATGTATGTGAGACAGTATGCATGAAAGACACTCCCTTATCACCAAGCTTGTTCCTGTGCTATGGTGTGACTAGGAAGGGAAACGTCAAAGCCTTGGACTGATGCATACATACTGACATGGCTAACCCTTCATTTCTGCCTCCCTGCTCTCTATCTAATGCCCCTCAGCTGCGTTGCTAGGACCTCTTGGACTAACACCATCAACCTATAGATGTTGTCCAGAATTGCACTTCTATTCTCTATTTAGTGCACTACTTTTGACCAGAGCCATATGGGCCCTGGTCAAAAGTAGTGCATTATATAGGGAATAGAAATGCCTTATATTGTGAATAGGGTTACATTTGGGACTAACACATTGGACTAATACCACCTATATTTGTCCTCTGCAGTCAGTTGACCTACCTACAGTACTGTATATCAATAGGTCACTTTAACACGTGAACAACCCAGTGGGAATAGTTGGTTGAAATAACGTCATCACTGGTTGAATTATGGCAAAAATTATGTCATTACAACCATGGGCGCCTGCCTTTGTCTGAAAGTGGGGGTACTAAAGCTTAGGAGGGCGGGGGGGAGGTGCTGGGGGACCTCGCCCAGAATTCTTTTGCGTTTATTAAGTCTACACTTTCTTAACAGGGGGAATCCATATTTATGAAAAGAACACAGCTATTTTGCTTATGCTTTGATGCAATAAATTATATTGAAAAAGGGTTTTAATGACTAGATTACTAATCTACTCCCTTCCCTGAAAATCCCACCAATAGTGATCGATTGACAGGCCAAACTATTAAGAATGTGGCCAGGATAACGCATGACAATGAGGAAATGAAATCGAAAATGGGAGGAATATTATAGTTTTACTCAATAAGGATTTGAATTTGAGTTTGGACTTGGTAGGTTAAGAAAAAGCATAGTTAAATTGCACATTAAGTTTTCATCTTCTTTTTGTCACAAATAATGTGATCACAATAATGTAGTACAGTTACAAATGTGAACTTTTATTTGTATTTTAACAATTGTTTTTCTTAATATGGCAGTGTTCTCTGTTAGAGCATTGAACAAGAACTGTCAACTTGAAAATCCACACTGGAATTTTGCATTTCAATTTGGTAATTATGTTCACATAAAAATAATATTGCTAACATATTATTAATTCATCAATATCATTATCAAATTAGCATTTTTTGGGGCAGCTATATATACCCGTAAATTAAGACCTGAATCTACAATAGAAAGAATAAAAGGTAGCTCCAGTAATATGGCTCATATTTGAATGTTTGGGCTAGAGCGGGGATATCCAACCTTTTTATTTCATAAAGGCTACTTCATACTAAAAATTGTTTGTGGAAGCTACTCATATACAGCCTGCATATTTGAGAATCTTGTCTTTTTATGATGAAAGAAAATAAAAGGGTTTTACATTTGAACAAATCTTGTCATAAATTGTCATTCTGTCCAATAGTGACCTTTTGAACAACAACCGCAGTTAGTAAGCTGCATATTTGACAACAAATCATGAAGAAACTGAATTATCATGCAAAGTATGAGGAATAACAAAAGTGTGATCTCATCAAGTACATTAGTTGACATTCCGCTTTTCCTCTGACATTGTTTGAAGCACTGTCGCCATGACATTTTTTTTTAAATTAAGCAGCATACACATTTGATGCAATAACGTTATAAATTGTGAGATACAAATAGCCTGTGCTTTTTCTTTTATAAAATAGGAGCATACAGATAAAACTTTGGCTGAATTGTAACTGTGAAGTGGCCGTGGTGCACTTACATACGGGTCTCAGCCAGGACTGTTACTTTTGTAACTTAATTAAAACATTTGAACAATGTGATTTAACTGATTGAAGTTGGGAAAATAGGTGGCAAAAAAAAACCTGAATGGTGTTAAATGCATGTAAACAGCTTGCGGTGTTACGTATTACCCGGCAGTCAGGTGCAGAAGGTGAGTATAATAATGATAAATGATAAACAAAACACGAGAAGCGTACAGAACGTGGATAAAAACAAGACTATCTAGTGACTGATGGCTACTGAGGGCTAAATAAAGGGAGAGTAATCAAGAAAATAATGATATCCAGGTGTGCGTAATGACAGGGAGCATGTGAGCGTAATGATTGTTGCCAGCGACATCGAATGCCGTAGCGGGATTAGGTGTGACAGTACCCGCGATCACAAGGAGGGAACACGAGAGCCTCACTGCGGTGGCGGTCCACCTGATACTTCTGATGGTGGACGGAGCGCTGGAGCCTCGGTCTGGCTCGGAGTCCACGGAGCTGATATCCCAGGACACACTGTAAGGGAGTCAGCCCGGTGGAGGAGTGACTAAGTGAGTTCTGGGCGTACTCCCCCCAGGGAAGGAACCGGACTCTCTCCCCCTGTCGGTCCTGGCTGTGACTCCTAAGGAACCTCTCCAGCTCCTGGTTGATCCTCTCCACTGGCCTGCCCATTGGACTGAGGCTGGTATCCAGATGCGAGGCTGACTGTGGCCCCCAGCTTCTTCATAAAGGCTCTCCATACCCGCAATGTGAATTGAGGACCACGTTTGGAAACAATGTGCTCCAGAAAGATTTGGTTTGGGCACATACGGAGCAGGAGTTGACATAGCGGGCGACCTCCCCCACCAATGTGGGCCACCATTACTTAGCAGGGAGAGATTGAATGGTGCGGGTGATACCTGGGTGTCCAGCGGCGAGGGTTGTATGTGCCCAGATCAACAGCCGATTCCTTACCCCCATAGGGACGTAGGTGCGCTCCGGAGGGCAGGTAGCAGGTGCAGGTTCCCTCTCCAGAGCCTGGCGGATGACTACGTCTACGTCCCAAAGCATAGGAGCAACGATTCGAGATGGTGTAATGATAGTCGCACTCAGGATCGGAACCTCTCCCGAATCGTAGAGATGGGACAGGGCATCGGTTTTGATGTTCTTACAACCTGGGTGATATGACAGGGTGAAGTTGAATCTAGTGAAGAAAAGGGCCCACCTTGCTTGGCGCGGTTTAGCCACCACGCCGTCCGTATGTACTCCAGGTTCCTATGGTCGGTGAGGATGAGGAATGGCTCCTTGGTGCCCTCCAGCCAGTGTCTTCACTCCTCTAATGCCAACTTCACCGCCAGGAGCTCCCGGTCGCCGATGTCATACTTCCTGTCTGCAGGAGACAATTTCTTTGAGTAGTATGCACATGGATACAATTTCTGTTGGTTACCTTGGCGTTGGGACAAGATGGCTCCCTCGCCCACTTCTGAGGCATCCACCTCCACCACGAAGGGCAGCATGGGATCTGGGTGTTTCAGCAACAGGGCGGAGGTGAAACTCCCCTTCAATACACGAAAGGCCTCATCGGCTGCAGGACTCCACACCAGCTTACGAGGACCACCCTTGAAGAGAGAGGTGAGACGAGAGGCAATGGAGCTGAAGTTCTTAATGAAGTGGCGGTAGAAGTTGGCAAACCCCAGAAACCATTGGAGTCCCTTTATGGTGGTTGGGACTGGCCATGAACTCATCCATACTCACCCTCTGCGGGCTGATCTGGTATCCCAAGAAGGAAGCATCGACCTGATGGAACTGGAACTTCTCCACTTTAACATAAAGGCGGTTATCCAGGAGGTGTTTTAGGACTACTTGGACATTAGCGATGTGATCCTCCAAGGTGGCCGAGTAGACCAGGATGTTGTCGATATACACAACCATCTGGTGTCTGATCATGTCCCGGAACACATTGAACACGAACGCCGGAAAAACTGACAGAGCATTGGCTAGTCCATAAGGCATCACCAACTACTCGTAGTGCCCAGACGTCATGCTGAAGGCTGTTTCCCACTCATCCCCCTCTCGGATGCGGATAAGATTGTAGGTGCTCTGTAGGTCGAGCTTCCTAAAAAAACGGGCCCTGCGGAGCTGGCCCCTGTTCGATGGCGGCCGGTACCAACGGGAGAGGGTAATGATACTTATTGGTGATGGAATTGAGACCTCTGTAATCGATGCGGGGATGCAGACCCCATCCTTCTTGGTCGCGAAGAAGAATCCTGCCAACGCAGGATGAGCAGACAAAACCCTGTTGGAGAGCCTCCTGGATGTACTCCTCCATGGCCTCGGTCTCAGCCACTGACAGAGGGTAGACGTGGCTACGTGGTGGCGCAGAGCCTTTTAGCAGGTCAATGGCATAGTCCCAGGGGCAATGAGGAGGGAGACAGGTGGCTTGGGTCTTGGAGAACACCTCCCAGAGATCCTGGTAAACCTCCGCGATGTCGGGCTGGAGGGCAACCACAGGACTCTCAACCGATGTGGAACCACAGGGCAAGGGAAAGCAGGTCTTCCGGCATCCGGGTGCCCAGTCGGTAACTTCCATCCTCGAGCAGGAGATGGTGGGGTCATGACGTTGAAGCCACGGGAGGCCGAGGATGATGAGGAAGGGAAGGTTCTCCTGGTGCATGATGATGAGGGAAGGAAGGCCCTCCTGGTGCATATATCCCACGGTGAAGTTGAGTGGTGCTGTGACGTGTGATAATGCCAGATCCCACTTGTCGATTATCCAGGGCGTGGTCCGGAAGAGGAGAGGAGAACGCAGAGGACCTCCTCCATAGCCACACCCAGTTGCACCAGCTGGTCGTGGTGTTGGTGGAGTAGAAGACCTTGTTCGTTGACCGTTTGGGAGATGGTTTTATCTTCTGCTGCTTCCATATGTCGAGGTAGTATTCTGTAACGTATACGCCGGGAGTCAGGAAGCAGGTGCAGAAGGTGAGTTTAATAATGATAAACGCAGATAAACAAAACATGAGAAGTGTACAGAACGTGAATAAAAACAATACTACATTGTGACTGATGGCTACTGAGGGCTAAATAAGAGAGAGAGAGTAATCAAGGAAATAATGATGCCCAGGTGTGCGTAATGATAGGGAGCAGGCGTGTGGATTCATGGTTGCCAGGGCTGGTGGTTAGTTAACCAGTGAGGTCGAGCGCCAGAGTGACATGGGGAGAAAAACCCTTTCACAGATGTAATAATGTAATATTAGGCCTACTGATTATTTCTAACTATTTTGCGAGCTACTCATTAACAGCCCGCACACTACTGGACATGCAGTTTTCTGCTAAGGTGCAACCTTTGGTAGGCTGATGGAAGGCTGTTCAGAATCGGAGTCTGCGCTACATCAAAAATAAATCATGTTTTATTGTCACATACACCAGATAGGAGCAGTGAAATGTGTTGTTTTACAGGGTCCGCCACAGTAGTATGGTGCCCTTGGAGCGAATTAGGGTTAAGTGCCTTGCTCAAGGGCACATCGACAGATTTTTCTCCTTGTCGGCTTGGGTATTTGAACCAGCAACCTTTCTGTTACTGGTCCAACCCTCTTACCCCTAGTCTCCCTGCAAATCTCATGGACAGATAAAGAGGAAATGACAAACATTCGAGACAGAATTGAACTTCTGCGTCACCAAGATTACAGATAAGCCTAATCAGACATGCCCATGCGCGTCATGGTTCTTACAGGCAAAGTGAAATGACACAATACATTTGCTTGTGGTGCATGCAAATGATATGTAAACACCATTGGACCAACACCATCAGACATGAAACAACAGATACAAATGTAACAACAGTGCAACAAAATAGATTTTGCAGGTGCCTTTTGATTTTACATTTTACACACCAGTGGTGCAACTGTTGCTTTCCAACTGCACTGAACCAAAACTTTAGAGTGGTCGACAAAACCATTCATCTTGAGGTGACGGGGGTGCTAAGTAGCCTACAATCTGTTCATTGTTATGTAATATTTCAAAGGGAGATCTATTTTAATACAGACTAGCTCAAAACATTACTAATCATTGAAAATGACAAATTACCCAATGGATCTTGACAGTTTTCTAGTAAAAAAGCATACGTTTGCACCCTTTGAAAGTGGGGTTGCAGCTGCTCTGTTTGCTCCATTGCTCAGGCGCCTATGATTATAACATGTTTACAAGCAGAACTGGTTTGAAATATGGTTGAAATTGTCATTACAACCTGTTTTGCTCACTTGGAAAGATTTAGAGTACAGCATTTTTGTTTTTGTTTCTTTCTTTGTTAAATTAATACAGTACTTCCGTGAGGCTAGATGTGTTGATCAATTGAGTTATTCTTTTTCTTGTTGAAAATTATAGCCTACCTAAACAAATAATGTGTGGTTATAATTTCTTCACATGAGGGATCACTTCACTGCGCTGATAGTTGTTGAAAATTCAAATCCCATCTCTCGTTCAGTCTTTGAGTGGGTTTAATGTACTGTAGTAGTGAGTCTGTGTGATGTCAGGCACATATATTCCTTTACAGCAATGAGAGATAATGATACATCCTAGACACTGAGCCAGAGATGGACTAGCAAACAGACCCACAGAGTCAGAGGCTGGCATTTTCTTTTCAACAACTATCAGTGGACTGAAGATGTTGATACTCATGTTTCTTTTATTCAAACTCATCTTTTATTCTGACTTGGGTATCAACATCGCTTCAGTGCACTTATAATTGTTGAAAAGGAAATGGCAGTTTGCTAGTCCATCTCTGGCTCAGTGTCTAGGATTTGGACTGGAGTGTGGGGTTAGGATTAAGAGTGTGTTAATGGAGTTGTAGTGTACTGTAGGGTACTGTAGCTGTGTGTCTGCTCCATCAGGCAGAGGAAAACTCATTTGTCAGAGGTGTGAAACAGGCTCTGCTCTGGGGGCCTTTGTGCCAACACACACACACACACACACACACACACACACACACACACACACACACACACACACACACACACACACAC
>NC_036857.1:29617103-29627608 GCF_002910315.2 Salvelinus sp. IW2-2015
CACACACACACACACACACACACACACACACACACACACCACACCACACCACACCACACCACACCACACATACACACACACACACACCACCGGGCTAGGGCTCTGGGCTGCAGACACCAAAGGAGCTTAGCAGGACTCAGCAGAGTGGAAACTGGCGTCACGCAAATTATTCTCACATGAAGTAGCTACCGAACCAGACCAGCTGTTTTCTACAGACAGTCAGACAGACAGGCATGTGGGCAGGCAGACAGTAACCTTTGTTGAGGCCCTTCAGTTTGGAGGAGAGTTTTAGTTGCTGAAGAGCTAAACATAACAGTTTAACCCTCTGAAAGATAAACATTTTCTCTATGATATTTACTGCCTTAACACGTACAGTATATTTGTTTTAACATGGACCATCTTCAGTTCTGGGCTAGTCTCATAGACAAGACATAACATTGTAAACAAAAATCCGGGACACTCAAATTAGTGTGACATGTTATGTTTGGTGTGGTTAAATATTACAGAAGATTAGCTAATGTATAAACGAAAGTAGGAAGGTTGGCGGGTACGCATATAACGTGAATGTCTAGCAACCCGAAGGTTGCGTGTTCAAATCTCAATACAGACAACTTTAGAAAATGTGCAACTACTTACTACTTTTTAACTACTTTCCAACTACTTAGCATGTTAGCTAACCCTTCCCCTAACCTTAACCCTTTAACCCAACTCCTAACCTTAACCCTAACCTTAACCCTAACCTTAACCTAAGCCTATAACCTTTAACCTAGCTAATGTTCCCCACCTAGGTAACATTAGCCTTAGTGACCTAGCCACCTAGCTAATGTTAGCCACAACCAATTGGAATTCGTAACATAGGTGCTCCGCTACCGGGGCCGATTGGGTGGGCACCAGGGGCCACAGGGCCAGGGAGACACTGCATACTGGATGAATAGAGGATTCACTGTTGTTGCTCATCATATATATGGACAATTCTTAATATATTGTACGAATTTCAATTCGTAACATATCATACGAATTGGAATTCATAACATATCATACGAATTGGAATTCATAACATATCATACGAAATGGACATCCGCAAATGATTACATACCATACCAAATGTAACATATCACACTAATTTTAGTGTCCCTGATTTTCATTTACTATGTTACGTATACCACTGAGTCCAGGTTGTCATTTCAGACAGTTTGGAGGAGGGTTTTAGTTGCTAAACATAACAGTGTAATAAATCATAAATTATAATAGAAGAGTTAGTGTCAGACATGTCTTTGGATTTGATATAGTACAGTATCACCCCTAGCGGAATACCACACACTGATGTTGTATTGAGAATAATGGATGGTTCTTCTGCTGTAATGTCCATCATTGATCTATGGGAAGTGTTTTACAGTATGTCTCTTACAGTATGGGCCCGTCCCAAATGGCACCCTATTAGCCGGCTCTGGTCAAAAGTAGTGTACTTTATAGGGGATAGAGTGCCATTTGGGAAGCAACCTATGTCTTTACTGTATCTTCCCCGTTGTCTTCTTTTGTTCTGTAAAATAAAAGTGGGGTGACATCAACCGGGTTCCTCAATGTTTTACTTTTCTTCTCTCTCATCTTTCCTTCCCTCTCTTTCCCTCTGTTTCTTTCTCAGCTTCTTTCTCAGCTTCCCTCTGTCATTGTAGGCTATCATTGTAGGCAAGTAAAATTAAATGCATGCTTTTCAACCGATCGCTGCCCGCACCCGCCCGCCCGACTAGCATCACTACTCTGGACGGTTTTGACTTAGAATATGTAGACAACTATAAATACCTAGGTGTATGGCTAGACTGTAAACTCTCCTTCAAGACTCACATTAAGCATCTCCAATCCAAAGTTAAATCTAGAATCGGCTTCCTATTTCGCAACAAAGCCTCCACTCATGCTGCCAAACATACCCTCGTAAAACTGACTATCCTACCGATCCTTGACTTCGGCAATGTCATTTACAAAATAGCCTCCAACACTCTACTCAACAAATTGGATGCAGTCTATCACAGTGCAATCCGCTTTGTCATCAAAGCCCCATATACTACCCACCCCTGCGACCTGTATGCTCTCGTTGGCTGGTCCTCGCTACATATTCGTCGCCAAACCCCCTGGCTCCAGGTCATCTATAAGTCTTTGCTAGGTAAAGCTCCGCCTTATCCCAACTCACCGGTCACCAGAGCAACACCCACACGTAACATGTGCTCTAGCAGGTATATTTCACTGGTCATCCCCAAAGGCAACACCTCCTTTGGCCGCCTTTCCTTCCAGTTCTCTGCTGCCAATGACTGGAACGAATTGCAAAAATCACTGAAGTTGCAGACTTATATCTCCCTCACTAACTTACTTAATTTGCACACACTGTATACAGATTTTTCTATTGTGTTATTGACTGTACGTTTGTTTATCCCATGTGTAACTCTGTGTTGTTGTTTTTGTCGCACTGCTTTGCTTTATCTTGACCAGGTCGCAGTTGTAAATGAGAACTTGTTCTCAACTGGCCTACCTGGTTAAATAAAGGTGAAATAAAAAATAAATAAAAAAATATTCAATGTTTGGGTTTCCTTATAATCCTCTTTTCTACTGAAGTCAATTGCCTGATAAGTGCGAACCATCTAAGGGCAGACATATTTTTTCTCTTTTATTTGAAAACATCCATCTATTCCCTCCTAGTAAATCATAATAGAGTTTCTCCCTCTCTCACGCCCAAAGGTCAAAGCACCATGAGCCATTGTTCGTTTAGATACACATTTCAAAAGACCCAGAAGTACTAACATTCTATTTTTCAGTGTCTGTGAACTACTATTGTAAAGTGCAGGAGATATTTTGCTCAGAACTTTGTTGCCCATAAAACCTGTAAAAAAAAAACTTCAAAAGAAAGAAAAGAGCGCTAATAAAAACATATCACTTGTTTTTCTCTCAGGACCACGTGTCTGTTTTTACCATGTTGGACAAATCACAGGATCTTCAATGAGCATGGAAAAGACAAGCCTAAAAACACTCCATAACCATGGCAACAACATGCGGGTGTTAAGTGATAAACTCTCACCCCGATTCTATTGGCTGCTTAACAAAATAACCTCAAGCGATAATAAAAAGAATGCAAATACAAACTCCTTTCAAAAATATTCACATATAAAATAAATAAATTGGGATATCCAACATTATAAAAGAACGTGTGACTATATTTGGAGTGTGATATTATATTTGGAGTGTGATATTATATTTGGAGTGTGACTGATGAAGTTGCAAACAGTTGTAGTTAAATTCTAGTCATAAATATAGGTGCTGCAAATGCCTGTGGCGTGAGAAGATTTCCTGGAAAGAAACAAACTCCCTAAATAATATTTGCAGCTGTTCTGACAGACAAGTCTCTAGATACACCTTGACAGTGGGGGGAAAAGTACCCAATTGTCATACTTGAGTAAAAGTAAAGATACACTGTACCTTAATAGAAAATTACTCAAGTTAAAGTGAAAGTCACCCAGTAAAATACTACTTGAGTAGAAGTCTAAAAGTATTTGGTTCTTAATATACTTAAGTATCAAAACTAAATGTAATTGCTAAAATATACTTAAGTATCAAAAGTAAAAGTATAAATCATTTCAATTCCTTATATTAAGGAAACCAGACGGAACCATTTTCTTGTTTTTTGAAATGTATGGATTGCCAGAGGCACACTCCAACACTCAGACATAATTTACAAACAAGGCATTTGTGTTTAGTGAGTCCGCCAGATCAGAGGCAGTAGGGATGACCAGGGATGTCCTCTTGCGTGAATTAGACCATTTTCCTGTCCTGCTAAGTATTCAAAATGTAACGAGTACTTTTGGGTCTCAGGGAAAATGTATGGAGTAAGGAGTATATTATTTTCTTTAGTAATATAGTGAAGTAAAAGTAAAAGCACTCAAAACTATAAATAGTAAAGTACAGATACCCCCAAAAAACGATTTTGATTTAATTACTTTACACCACTGCTCCTCGCTAAATAAAAAGTAATCAAGAGAAAGAAAGAAGTGAAACCTTTGTGTTTGATCAGCATAATGGTTTACCCAGATTGTTTGTTTTTACTATTTGTTACATCAAATGTGTTATAGTGTGAAAGTGTGTTAATCAACTGCAGCTTATTTAGCCTTCACACTGTGTGTGTGTGTGTGTGTGTGTGTGTGGTTGTGTGGGTGTGGTGTGTGTGTGTGGTGTGTGTGTGTGTGTGTGTGTGTGTGTGTGTGTGTGTGTGTGTGTGTGTGTGTGTGTGTGTGTGTGTGTGTGTGTGTGTGTGTGTGTGTGTGTGTGTGTGTGTGTGTGTGTGTGTGTGTGTGTGTGTGTGTGTGTGTGTGTGTGTGTGTTGTTCCTCAGGTCTGTGGGCTACACACTGAGGTTGAGTAACATAACACAGGCCTGAATCTGAAATAGCACCCTTTTCCCTATACAGTGCACTACTTTTGAACTATGGTGCCATTTTGGACCCAGCAACTGATTGCCCAGTGTTGTGCAGCCTAATGTGTTGGAGGGAGGATTCGGGTCTGTCTTTTATAATCTGATTTATTGGCGTAGTTTATGAGGGTTATTCCTTGAGCCCTTCATTCAGACTGCCATCCTCAGAAGTCCTTGGCTGACCCTAATATAGTTGATTTGAATGAGGATGAGGAAGTTCACCTAGTATGTCCCTGGCCAGGCCATTCATACAGTCATACTGTCACACAGCTGGTTGTTAATTTCTCTAATAGCCTGTTACACACACACACGCACGCACGCACGCACCCAATTTTCCCTAACCCCTAACCCTAAACCTAACCCTTGCTCCTAACCCTAAAACTAACCCTAGCTCCTAAAACTAACCCTAAACCTAATTATAAGCCTAACACTAATTCTAACCTTATCCCTAAACCCCCTAGAAATAGCATTTTACCTTGTGGGGACTAACAAAATGTCCAACATTTTTGTTAATTTACTATTCTTGTGGGGACTTCTGGTCCCCACAAGTATAGTTAATCACGTCCACACACACACGCGCACGCACACACACGCACACACACGCACACACACTAATACCCAGTCACAGCGAGGTGTCCTGGCAGGCCTAGGGAGCCGACCCTGCAGTGCCGTCTCTGTAATGAATAAGTGACCTTGACTGGAGACATCAGACAGAGTAGGACGAGCTCAGCATGAGTCCTCTTTATGGACTGAAACTACCTGGGTTCAAATAATATTTGAAATAATTTCCAATGCCTTCATCTTTGCTTGATTGAGCTTGTCTGGCTTAACGGGCCAACAGAATAGTCCCAAAACTGCAAACCATGTCCATCTGGCACTCTAGGCAGGCCAGAGCAGACGCTTAAAGTATTTTAAAAAAATGTATACTATTTGAACCCAGGCCTGTCCTATGGACACAGATGGAGCTCTGTGCTGAGCCGAGCTCCTGTCAGATTACAAATGACCACTGACCCTGCCCTGGCTATGCTCTATCAATGACCTCTGACAGCACTCAAGATTTATAACAGCCAGTGGTTTTATATTAACTAATGTTTGTGTGTGTCTAGAGAAAACCTTGGCTTGTCCCCCGGCTGAAAAGGAAGTTAGCTATGCATGCAAGATTACCCCAGTGAAGACAAGGAAACAGACAGGGGAAATGTTTCTAGGAATGATATTGTAATTCTTGTGGGGAACTTGTTTTTCTACACCGGAGTCAGTGTTTTTATTTCCATCCTCTTGTGTATTCGTTGTGTTGTGCCACAAGCGGATGCGTTCAGGAAAGTATAATCCACCTTGAAAACATGTTTTTCTTGGCTTATGAATCTGTTAAAAATCAAGACAAAAACTATCTGAACAGAAAAGCTACCTGAGAGCTCTCAACAACAACAACAACAATAAACAATCAACATACAACAAAAACAACAACAACAATCCACTTCCTTCTTGTCAATAGAAATGTGTTTGTTTGTTTGTAACTTCCAGAGGACATGACACCCTTTACACACTACTGAACCGAGCCGTAGTGTTATTCGTAGAGAATATACAGTAGTTGGAACGGATGGAAACATCTAAAAGCCAGGCTAGAAAGAGTGCAGGATAGATAAACAACATCTCTGTTCTGGAAGAGATCCCACAGAACTGTGATACTCTTTTCAAACTGGCTTGCATGTCTTATTCTAACGCCATCCCTTTACGGTTACAGCAACTATGGTGGACGATGCGGAACCAGGCGGGAACACTACGGCTCGTGTGAAAAGGGTATAATGTTGAAACCTGAACACAAATCATACAGATGAAGCACTGAGCCATCATGATCATCAGCCTACTGTAACTGGTCTACTGGACTGACACGTAAAAACGTCTTGTTCATTTAGTTAGGCTGGTCACACAATAAAGACACGTAGCACACGTTTTCTTAAACACAGTTCACAAACCACACTGGAGAAAGTCTCATTTGAAATTGGTAGACACAGACATGTGGATTTAATCTCTTTTTATACACACAAAGTTACAACATGTACGTATGTAGCTATCATAGTAATAATGATCTTAAAGAAAGGTTTGTAAACAGATTATTGTTGTCATAAGTCTGTCATGCAGTTGAAGGGCCTATTTTGTGTATTATTATAAATAAATAAAGGAATAGAAAATATAACAAAAACAGACATACATACATCGCTACATACAGGAACATAAGGTAGTAACGGGAACTTAAATATGTCAATTTCTCATTTGTTTAGACATGGAATAAATTAGAGATATAAACACATGTGGAACATATAACATGACTTGAGGTCTGACATAATATGAATCTGATCCCTGCTTTTTGTGGTTTGTCTGTCTGTCTAGAGGGAAGCCCCTCTACTACAGTAAATACTGTATTATATTGTCCTATGTGTGAGGCCCCTCAACTACAGTAAATAATGTATTATATTGTCCTATGTGTGAGGCCCCTCTACTAGAGTAAATACTGTATTATATTGTCCAATGTGTGAGGTCCCTCTACTACAGTAAATGCTGTATTATATTGTATTATAAGGCCTCTCTACTACCAGATCTGTATTATAAGGCCTCTCTACTACAGTAAATACTGTATTGTCCTAGGATGGGGCCCTAGCCTGGTCTCAGATCTATTTGTGTTGTATTGCCAACTCCTATGGTCAGTTGGCAAAATAGCAGATCTGAGACCAGGCTAGGGAGGCCCCTCTCTCTACTATTTATTTTATTGCTGCTATAACCAGTGCTTGACTTGGGCAGGAGCTCACCGGAGCTGAGTACCGGTGCCTCAAATGTTCCACTGCTTGAGCTCCTGTTCCTCTTATAGAATATTAGCTCAAAAGTATTGTGGAGCTCCTGCACCTGAATATAAAGAGTACAGGCACCCAAAACGAGTACCGGAGCATGTTTCAGTTCAAGTCAAGCACTGGCTATAACAATACAGGCACTTTGTTTGGTTCTGAGTGATTTGGATCTAGCCTGGTCCCAGATCTGTCTGTGCTGCCTTGCCATGACAATAGGCAAAGCAGCAAAAACAGATCTGGGACCAGGCTAATTTGGATCCTGATATCAACTGAATGACAGTTTCACCTTAATAGACAACGGATGCCCTCATTCTATATTTCCAAAACACAACTCATCTTAGTCCTACTAAAGCATACTAAATTCAGTATCTAGTAAATATTATCTTATACATCTCAACTTCATTGTTACTGTACGTTAGACCTGAACATGTGGCTATTCTTTGTTTCCTATGCAGATATTGTAGCATTAACATATTTGGTATATACACTACCGTTCAAAAGTTTGGAGCCACTTAGAAATGTCCTTGTTTTTTAAAGAAAAGTGCTAACATAATTTAGCCTTTTAAAATGATCAACTTGGATTAGCTAACACAACGTGCCATTGGAACACAGGAGTGATGGTTGCTGATAATGGGCCTCTGTACGCATATGTAGATATCCATAAGAAATCTGCTGTTTCCTACAATACAATAGTCATTTACAAAATTAACAATGTCTACACTGTGTTTCTGATCAATTTTTTTTTTCAAAAACAAGGACATCTGTAAGTGGACCCCAAACTTTTGAAAGTAGTGTAGTCTTTTTGGTTCTTTATCACTTTACTCAAGTACATCTCTGTTGGAGCCTTTACAATTATAGAAAATACATGTAACTGTCAAAATAAAGGAAACACTTGAGTAAACGAGGGATACAAAGTATACTGAAAGCAGGTGGTTCCTGATTTAATTAAGAAATTAACATCCCACCATGCTTAGGGTCATATATAAAATGCCCAGTTGCCCATTATTTGTGTGTGTCTGTGTGTGTGTGTGTCTCAGATCACCAGATCTCCACTACCGTCAACAAAACACCAAATAATGGAAGGAAAGGTGTCAAACACTTGTAGAATCTATGCAAAGGCGGATTGAAGCTGTTTCCGGCGGCTAGTGGTGGCCCAACGCCCTATTAAGACACTTTATGTTGGTGTTTCCTTTATTTTGGCAGTTACCTGTATGTCGGACATAGTATATATTCATCATAATCTCTTACACAATCTGTAAATAATAATGGTCGTACTGTACTGTGCCTCTGCAATACTTTCAATAAATATATTTAAAATCATTGATTTACATGGAATGGTAATTTCCTTCATTGTACAGTCTAAATTAAATTCCTTGTGGTTTTTCTACAATGTGTTATTACTTGTGCATGGACTTGACACCATAAAATATTCAGATGTGGTCATCACTGCATATTAGCAATGTGATATCTCTCTCGTGGGCAGTCTGTGAAGAGTCACGTTTCCATGTGTTTATGAGCTATACTCATAGTGTGACATCCATACATGACGGTGGCGGTGGTATTGCACTTCTAAGAAGTACTTCTAAGAAGTCTCTCTCTCTCTCTCTATCTTGAACATGCTCCCGTGTGTATAGTATTGTTTATCCAGATAATCTTTTTCATATTTCTCCCCAGATGTGAAATATAATCACATAATTGCGTCCCAGTTTATTGTCGAAGCCTTGGTCTGCTAGATTCATTCACTCCCTCTTCTCTCTCTCTCTCTCTCTCTCTCTCTCTCTCTCTCTCTCTCTCTCTCTCTCTCTCTTATCTCCTCGATCTCTCTCTCTCTCTCTCTCTCTCTCTCTTCTCTCTCCTCTCTCTCTCTCTCTCTTCTCTCTCTTCTCTCTCTCTCTCTCTCTTCTCTCTTCACTTCATTCTCTTTCTCTTCTCTCTCTCTCTCTCTCAGTCTCTTTCCTCTTCTCCTCTCTCTCTCCTCTCTCTCTTCTCTCTCTCGTATGTTTGAACATGCTCAATGTCGTTTAGTATGTTTTATCAGAGTTTTTTATTCAAGGATTTTCTCCAGATCTCTTTCTCTTTTCACAGTCACCATTGTTTTTCTTTCTTTCTTTCTTTCTTTCTTTCTTTCTTTCTTTCTTTCTTTCTTTCTTTCTTTCTTTCTTTCTTTCTTTCTTTCTTTCTTTCTTTCTCTTTCTTTCTTTCTTTCTTTCACCAGATATTCCTCTCCCGCTCTCCTGAGTGAAGATGAATTCCACCTCAGGCATGCATTTAGAATACATTTTGATTTGATTTCCTGTAGTTTATCCATAATATTAGCCTTCACTACTTCAACCGCTCCTCCTCCAAGGATTGCTCCCACGCTGTCATCCTCTGTTTATTCTGCTTCCAGAAATGGTCCTCTCCAGTTATTTCTTTCACACTCACTCTCCCTCCCTCTCTGTCTCTCAATTCAATTCAATTTAAGGGCTTTATTGGCATGGGACATGCTCACTCTCTCTATCTCTCTCCCTCCCTCCCTCTCCCTCTACTGGGATTCAGACAGTTACTCTAGATCTAAACAAAAGAGTAAAAGTCATCCACTGTTCCTCTACCTTCATATCACCTTTCCTCTCCTCTCTTCAGGCCTCTGATTGGAGTTGGGTTGCAGCCAATAATCAGCATAGGATCTCCCTACAAGAAGAGACAGAAGAGAGACAAGGACACACACACACAAACACGCACACGTGCAGACACACACACATACACACACACGCACACACACGTACACTCAGCTAGTTAATCAGTACAAGTGGTAGGTAGTACAGAGATCCAAAGACTTGGCTCTGTGGAATGAGTCCCATTCACCCTCCCACAGCCCCACAGCATCTGTAGCTGCGTCCAAAATGGGACCCTCTTTCCTATATAGTCCACTACATTTGACCAGGCCCCATAGAGCTTTGGTCAAAAGAAGTGCAATTTGTAGGTAATGGGATGCCATTTGGGGCACAGATTGTTTCTCCGTCTGCATATTCAATCCACACACTCATGCATACAATGTAGGAGATTATAAAATTATGCATATGTAATCAGAACCATACAGCCAGTACAACGTGTATGTCTAAGATTAACAATGAATTGCACCAGTATCAGCTTTTCTCTCTCTCTCCTCTCTCTCCCCTCTCTCTCTCCTCTCTCTCCCCTCTCTCTCCCCGCTCTCTCCCTCCCTCTCTCTCTCTC
>NC_036857.1:29628301-29636247 GCF_002910315.2 Salvelinus sp. IW2-2015
CTTCTACCTCTCCTCTCTCTCTCCTCTCTCTCCTCCTCTCTCCTCTCTCTCTCTCCTCTCTCTTCTCTCCCTCTCTCTCTCTCCCTCTCTCTTCTCAATTGTATTTTATTTTTTTCAATTCAATTTGCTTTATTGGCATGACGTAACAATGTACATATTGCCAAAGCTTACTTTGGATATTTACAATATGAAAATAATAAGAATCAAAATTGTTAACGGGACAACAATAACAACAATATCCAAGGGTCAAAATAACTATACTTTGAACAATAACAATAAGCATACAGTAGAGGACATGTGCACGTTGATTGGTCTGTCAGACACTGTCCCTCAACTTATGGCAGGCAGAAATGTAGTGCACTGCCAACCCACAGCTCTCTGTGTCATCTCCAACAGGACGGGTAGCCTACTTTCATCAGAGAGGTCTTTGCAACCTTGAATAAGGGTTTCAAATTTGGGGTAATGACACTCTCTAATTGTTTAATATTTTTGACATTTTGTCAGGAAATGCAGCTCCATCTCAGGTTCTGCTGTTGTGCAGTGGTTGCACAGCCTTTCCTCTACAGGGAGCCAGGTTTTCCTGTGTCTACCCTTCTCAATGGCAAGGCTGTGCTCACTGAGCCTGTACTCTCTCTCTCTCTCCCTCTCTCTCTCTCTCTCCCTCTCCCCCTCTTTCTCTCTCTCTCTCTCTCTCTCTTTCTCACTCAGTCTGCTGTCTGGCTGCTTTGTTCTGTAGTTTGAACCATAGCGTACTGTGAGCTCATGCACTGCTTTGTACATTAGGCATGTAGTCCAGTCAACAAACATTTAATGTACTGCCCATGCCCTCTTGCGGGAGGTGAAGTAATTTGTAGCCTTGAAGGGAATCACCTTCCAACAACTGCACTGTTCTCTTTATATAGAGACATGTAGAGACAACGTATAATACAGGATGTTTATACTCCATGGTCAGCTGTTTTCGTTCCGTTTCTACAGTACCAAGTGAACATCTGATCCTGCTGTTGATACATGTATATTTATAGGTACAGTACTTATACAGGTGCTGTAAAGGTGTATATTCCATTACGTAGTGTCGATGTCTTCACTCACATTTGTCCTCCTCGGCTGACTCACGTTTCTCCTCTCGTTCAATAGCAACCTCCTCGGTGTGAGGGAGAGAAGACAGAGGGGACAGACAGACAGACAGACAGACAGACAGACAGGGGATGTTTCATAGGGGTCCTTCCTTTCTGGCCATAACACAGCTGTCCATGTTTCCGTGTTGGGGGAAATGTGTTTGCTGCCTGAAGGTCAGTGCGGGCTGTCCTCTAGTCTTAGGTGCTGGCAGCAGTGGAGGTGGTGGTGTGTGTGTGAGACAGTACAAGTTGTCCTTGGTGGAGTGTGTGTGCTCTAAAAAATTGAAGAATATTTTTTTTAAAACAAGTAATAAATAAAATCTCAAAAAGATAGGAATCAAAGTGATTGACACCCCTGTTTTTATTAATATTCCAGCACCCTACCCTTGTGAGGATAACAATGCGATTGGAAAACACATTGGGAGTGATCTTAGATCATTCCTCCATACAGAATATTTCCAGATCCTTGATATACTTCGTCTGCAGCGCGTATGGACTGCATCGTCAAAGATCCACCAGCATATTTTACAGTAGGTGTGAGGTACTTTTCTGCGTATACTTCTGTTTTTCAACGACAAACCTACCACAGGTGTGCGTGGCAGAAGAGCTCTTTTTTCATGTCATCTGACCACAGTACCGGTTCCAATCCAAGTGCCAATGCCATGTATCAAACTCCAGGAGTTTACATTTGTTGGATGGCATGAAAATAAAGCTCTTTGGTCACGTACACCAGTGGTGGGTTTTGCGTCGAAAGAAAGATGCATATGTAGAAAAGTATCCTATACCTAATGTAAAAATATGGTGGTGGATCTTTGATGTTGTGGGGCTATTTGGCTTCCACTGGTTCTGGGGCCCTTGTTAAGGTCAACGGCATCATGCACTTTATCAAGTACCAGGACATTTAAAAATCCTTAAAGGAATGGTTAATTGACCACCAAATCATCATTCTGCAATGGGCATCCCATCTTAGTCTCCGGACTTGAAAACCTGTGGTTTGAATTGAAGAGGGCAGTCCATATGCGCCACAGATGAAGGATATCGAAGATCTGGAAAGATTCTGTATGGAGGAATGGTCTAAGATCCCTCCCAATGTGTTCTCCAATCTCATCAAAAACAACAAAAATGTAAGGGCGCAGTGTCGTTATCCTCACAAGGGTAGGGTGCTGGAGTATTGAAAACAGGGGTGCCAATAACTTTGATCCCTATCTTTATGAGATTTTTTAAATGACTTGTTTACCAAAATCTCCTTCTCTAAGCAATTGTATTAGTATCAATGAATATAATTTTCAACAACAAAAATAGCATACAATATGGTTCAGTATTCGTATTATTTATTTCCTAATGATTTTTCTGCTCATCTTTATCAACGGTGTCAACAAATATTGACCCAACTGTACGTACGTGTGAGTGTCTGAGTGTGTCAGTAGAGGCTGTCCTTGGTGGTGGAGGTGTGTGTGGTGGTGGAGTCGTCAGGTATGGAGCCCCTGCGCGGGGTTCTTGGTCTGCAGCGTAACATGGCCTGTAGCTCCCTGGACACAGAGCTGCTGAAGAAGGTGTAGATCCAGGGGTTGGTACACGAGTTCAGACTGGCCAGCAGCATCAGGATGGTGAACGCTACGCCTGCAGAGAGAGAGAGGACACACACACGGTCAGACAAAGACACACACACAGACGCGATCGGGCAAACGCACACGCAGCCATCAGTCAGCCTGCAGGGCAGTGAGGAACATTACATTGCCAGAGCCAGCAGCACAGCAGCCGTAGGCTACAACCAGTAAATTACAGCAGAGCTGAATGATCGCAATAGAGTGTGAAGGTCAGAGATATAGATAGGTAAGGGGTCATATAGAATAAACGTTCCTCCTCTTTGATAAAAACAGAGGTTGGGTGATTGTGGAGGCCAGGTCATCTGATGCAGCACTTCATCACTCTCCTTCTTGGTCAAATAGCCCTTACACAGTCAGGAGGTGTGTTTTGGGTCATTGTCTGTTGAAAACAAAATGATAGTCCCACTAAGTGCAAACCAGATGGGCTGGCGTATCGCTCCAGAATGCTCTGGTAGTCATGCTGGTTAAGTGTGCCTTGAATTCTAAATAAATCACTGACAGTGTCACCAGAAAAGCACCACCACATACTTCCTCCTCCATGCTGGAAGTGGTGTTGGAGGGCCAGTAGGAGGCACTCTTTCCTCTGGTCTAAAAAATATCCCAATGCCCCAGGGCAGTGATTGGGGACACTGCCCTGTGTAGGGTGCCGTCTTTCGGATGGGACGTTAAACGGGTGTCCTGACTCTCTGAGGTCATTAAAGATCCCATGGCACTTATCGTAAGAGTAGGGGTGTTAACCCCGGTGTCCTGGCTAAATTCCCAATCTGGCCCTCAAACCATCATGGTCACCTAATAATCCCCAGTTTACAATTGGCTCATTCATCCCCCTCCTCTCCCCTGTAACTATTCCCCAGGTCGTTGCTGCAAATGAGAACGTGTTCTCAGTCAACTTACCTGGTAAAATAAATAAAATAAATAAAAAATGCTTCACGGTGGGAACCACACATGTGGAGATCATCCATTCACCTGCTCTGCATCTCACAAAGACACAGCGGTTGGAACCAAAAATTTCAAACTTGCTTTCCACCGGTCTAATGTCCATTGCTCGTGTTTCTTTGCCCAAGCAAGTCTCTTCTTATTATTGGTGTCCTTTAGTAGTGGTTTCTTTGTAGCAATTCGACCATGAAGGCGTGATTCACGCAGTCTCCTCTGAACAGTTGATGTTGAGATGTGTCTGTTACTTGAACTCTGTGAAACATTTATTTGGGCTGCAATCTGAGGTGCAGTTAACAATAATGAACGTATCCTCTGCAGCAGAGGTAACTCTGGGTCTTCCTTTCCTGTGGCGGTCCTCATGAGAGCCAGTTTCATCATAGCGCTTGATGGTTTTTGCAACTGCACTTGAAGAAACTTTCAAAGTTCTTGAAATGTTCTGGATTGACTGACCTTCATGTCTTAAAGTAATGATGGACTGTCGTTTCTCTTTGCTTATTTGAGCTGTTCTTACCATAATATGGACGTGGTCTTTTATGAAATAGGGCTATCTTCTGTTTACCACCCCAACCTTGTCACAACACAACTGATTGTCTCAAACGCGTTAAGGAAAGACAGTCCACAAATGAACTTTTAACAAGGCATTCCAGGTGACTACATCATGAAGCTGGTTGAAAGAATCTCAAGAGTGTGCAAAGCTGATTTGATTTGTTAAACACGTTTTTGGTTACTACATGACTCCATATGTGTTATTTCATAGTTTTGATGTCTTCACAAATATTCTACAATGTAGAAAATAGTACAAATAAATAAAATCCCTGGAATGAGTAGGTGTGTCCAAACTTTTAACTGGTACCATGTGATCTCACGGGACTAGAATGCACTGCTTGCATGTATAAAGAACTTGTGTTTGTCTTATTATTCTGGGAAAGAACTCCGATTGGTTCTCAAAGAATTCATAGGTTCAGATGAATCAATTAATTACTATTATTCTAACTGTAGTTTTATGAAGCCATAACTAAAATAACTGACAAGTCAGGTCTTCTTAGAATACATTTTTTTCCAATAACTGGACTGATACCCCGTTTATAATTCCATAGTAATAAGTGTACACACTACTTTACAATAGTGCTGTTAAAAAGGCCAGCTCTTATTTAGCCGTTTCATCACCCCTAATCTAGTAGTTAAATTGTATTTGCCCAACACCTTATCTTCACCAAAGCGGTACCTATAAATCACCCCACTTGTATCAGCCAATCACAGTCCGGCGTTCCCCGTGTACCTCCTGCCATCAGATTGAGATCGTGCGGTCTGAAGAGAAGGAAGGACATATTGGACTGTTTTCTATGATTTCTGTTATTGTGTGCATCTAATTGTAAGTACTGTACATGTCATTGCTTCTTTAGTTGGCTGTTGCTAAGGCAGTCAAGTTATTTACCATATTTAGAAGGTATTTTCCTTTACATCATGCTACTCTTTTAGCCAGCTAACGTTAGCCAAGTAAATTAGGTGCTAGCCAGTCATGCCAGCTAATTTATACTCTGTGTACCACATGCCTCCATTACGATATTATTTTCACGTTCATATTGTCAGCTTGTGTGGGAGAGTTAAAAAGGTTATTCCATCAAACTTAAAATTATTTAAATAGTACACAAGGCAGAACAGAACAACCAGGTTGGGGGTCAACAGGAATATTCCAAGTTCAGACAGAGGGGGGGAGTCAGATCGCTATGATCGCCAGGAACTTTACTTTTGGTGTCTATTTTTAATTGTTGCGCTACTGGTGCTGCCTGTTGATGTTAGGTAGGCAGCTACAGTAGCTGAATGATGTTAACATCTTCGGGTTTTGTTTCATTAAATGTATTTTATTTCATCTGGGTGCTTGCGTCACCTACTAACACCCTGGTAACGTTATTACACGTTAGCTCCCGTTCTCCTCAGTCCTACAAAGCACTAACGTGAAATAAATAAAACATCCCAAAGTTATTGCTGTAGATATTGTTATAAGGGAGTGTGATGCTATTGAAACATGTATCTTTGAGAGTTTTATTGTTGTTATTAATATAGTTTACAGAGTGCTAAAAGTGCTGCTGTTGCTAGCTAGCAGGCCTTTCTGTGATGCAGACGGTTAGCTAAACTGCCGACTGGTGCTGGCGTTGCATTATGGGAGATGTAGTTTTGGCCCTCTAAGGTCTGAATGGGATAGAGGCGATTTCACGTTGTAGCTTGTTTGTGTTGCAGTGTTTTTGTACATGAGTTGTTGTATTTTGGTACTGTCAACACTGAAAGCACCTAGCAATGTATTGGGGATGTGAGACAGGATATGTGTTTTACCTTTCTTCATGCTCCTGTGTAGAACAACTTGTCAGATGGTGCATTGGAGACTGTGTGTTCCTGTCCTGTCTTCTCACAAGACTATTGCAGATCGACATAAAAGCCAAAAAGACAGCCGTGGTGTCGCTCTTCATTTCTTGGTTCTCCAGTGGTACATATAAAGGCCGCTACACTTATAGCCGTGTTTATGGACAATTACAACCTTTATTTAGCCTCATTTTTTTATTTTATTTTTTATTTTACCGTTATTTTACCAGGTAAGTTGACTGAGAACACGTTCTCATTTGCAGCAACGACCTGGGGAATAGTTACAGGGGAGAGGAGGGGGATGAATGAGCCAATTGTAAACTGGGGATTATTAGGTGACCGTGATGGTTGAGGGCCAGATTGGGAATTTAGCCAGGACACCGGGGTTAACACCCCTACTCTTACGATAAGTGCCATGGGATCTTTAATGACCTCAGAGAGNCCTACTCTTACGATAAGTGCCATGGGATCTTTAATGACCTCAGAGAGTCAGGACACCCGTTTAACGTCCCATCCGAAAGACGGCACCCTACACAGAGCAGTGTCCCCAATCACTGCCCTGGGGCATTGGGATCTTTGTTTAGACCAGAGGAAAGAGTGCCTCCTACTGGCCCTCCAACACCACTTCCAGCAGCACCTGGTCTCCCATCCAGGGACTGACCAGGACCAACCCTGCTTAGCTTCAGAAGCAAGCCAGCAGTGGTATGCAGGGTGGTATGCTGCTGGCAAAACTCATGCTACCTTGCACTGTATATTTAGTCGTATGTATGTATGTAATCTAATTTAGCCTGTGCCTTTCCTGGTGGGGCAGTTACTATTCCTTGTTGTGGTCTCCTGCACATGCGCAGACCTTGGGTACATTGCAGTCACATTTCAGTTACTTTCTATGTCATTCAATTGATGTATAGTTATCATATGGTTACCAATAATTGGGCTTTTGTGCTGTAAGTGTGTTACTATAACCTATGCATTTTGTTTTGCCCCTTACATTATATCTTGGCATAAGCAGTATAGAGATTGTGTATTTATGTGTATTCGAGATACTAGCACGAATACCACCACCAATACCATCTACTGGGCCTGTATATTGTATGTAAGCCTATACTTGTGGTTATTCCTTTCTATTCTGTTCCATAGAAACACTTTTATACACTCTCACTTCCACTGTGAGCACTGTCAATCAAGGAGTATGGTGTGGTGAACCCTTATCTGTAATGAACCTGTTCTGAAGATATCTGACTTGTTCTTGCTGGACACACCTGTGGCGGCTGTACCGCATCCACTGGCAGATATAGCTCTCTAGTATATCGCTTAGTATTTTTCAAGTGCACAATATAGGGAATAGAGTGCCATTTGGGACATAGGCATGGAGAGGTCGAGGTCACGGTCCCCTTCCTCCTCTTTGGCAACAACAGAGAGTAGTGACTATTTAACAGTACCAGTATTCAGTGTGGAAACGAACTGTTTACGGTTTTCCATTTTAGTTTCCCTCTGGCACTATTAGGCGTGCTGTAAATTTCCTTCTGGAACAAAAATCTCTAAACTTTACCTATTTCCTTTGGCCACTTTCTACTTCTAACATGCCGTTTTTATGTAATAAGTAGGACACCAAGCACTGGCCTCCTCCCTCTTTACTATTGCCAGTTTAGGAAGATAAAAGGAGCTGGGGGTTGACTAGAGACTACACAGCTGATAGCAATCGGTGTGTGCATGATGACTTATGTGTGCGTGTTTGCATGCGTTGGGTGCCTATTCATGTGTGTGTTTAACTCTGTGTGCGAGCTGTTGGCAGATGCTATTGTTGATGAAATGTCAACATCTGTCTGGGGTGTGAGCAACAGGAGATATAAACAGGTTATTTACTGACACTGAGGTATGCTTAGTGTGTGTGTGTGTGTGTGTGTGTGTGTGTGTGTGTGTGTGTGTGTGT
>NC_036857.1:29641690-29720071 GCF_002910315.2 Salvelinus sp. IW2-2015
AGATATAAACAGGTTATTTACTGACACTGAGGTATGCTTAGTGTGTGGTGTGTGTGTGTGTGTGTGTGTGTGTGTGTGTGTGTGTGTGTGTGTGTGTGTGTGTGTGTGTGTGTGTGTGTGTGTGTGTGTGTGTGTGTGTGTGTGGTGTGTGTGTGTGTGTGTGTAACGATACTGGGGCGTAGTGGGTGCGGAGTCAGGCGCAGGAGGCAAGTTCAGGATAGCGTTTATTACGCACAGGGAACAAATAGCGCTCGCCAAGAATACCGGGCGCACAATAACAAAATGCCCAACACAATACGTATTGCCACATAGTAACACAGTGGGAAAAATAGTTAAGCCCGCACAAAGAGCAGGCGGGCCTACCGGCTTAAATAACCCAACTAATCAACCTCAACAAGGAACAGGTGAAACTAAACAGACAAAACAAACAGAAAAGGGAAAAGGGATCGGTGGCAGCTAGTAGACCGGTGACGACGACCTCCGAGCGCCACCCAAACAGGGAGAGGAGCCACCTTCGGTAGGAGTCGTGACAGTGTGTGTGTGTGTGTGGTGTGTGTGTGTGTGTGCATGCGCATGCCAGTGTGTTCTGCTTCAGATGAGAGAAGAAAAAACGAATCCACAGTGTTGAAGTTGTAAGCGGACACCTGACACAGTGCTAGTTGAGTTGAGTTATGTTATGGTGACCTTAAATAAATTCTAGTTCTGGATCAGTTGTGGCTGGTGGCACTTGAAATCGGAGGAAGGGCTCATAGTAAAGGCTGCAATGGAATAAATGGAATGGTATCAAACACATCTAACACATGGATACCATGTGTTTGATACCGTTTCATTTATACCATTCCAGACATTATTATGAGACGTCCTCTCCTCACCAGCTTTCATTATTCTGGATATGCAGTGTTGGGGAAGCTACTCTGAAAAGATAGTTTACCAAGCTACCAATTAGGGATGGACGATATATCGGTAAGCATATTGGAATCGGCCGATATTAGGTAAAAATGGCCCGATGTCTAGTTTAACGCCGATGTGCAAAACCAATGTCAAAGCTGACGTGCATACCTATATAACGTAGGTAGATGACGTAATGACGCCACGAAAAATACAGTGCTACACAGAACAAAAGCAGAAAAATACTTAGAGCACACTTCCAACAACTAAACAAGTTCAAGTCCAGCAGTCATTTGAAAGAGTAAGAACATTTCAGCGAGACAACTCAAAGGCGAAATCCATTAATGCCAAGACAATGGAATTCATTGCCCTTGACAATCAACCGTTCTCTGTCGTGGATGATGGTGGCTTTCGCCGACTGGTCGAGCACCTCGAGCCCCGGTACACACTACCAAGTAGGCGCTATTTTTCAGATGTTGCCCTACTGGAGTTACATAGTATTGTTGAAACTCACATCCCTGAGCTACTTGCTATGGGCGTCACTGCTATTAGCTTCACGATTTACTGACATTTGGACCAGCGATGCCAGTCCGATGAGCATGCTGAGTCTGACAGCACAGTGGGTCTACGAGGAACTGTACTGTACTGTACTGTACTGAGGAAAGCCCTATTGCATGCTCAAGAATGTGCTGGTTCTCATACCGCTGCTGCCATTTGAATGGTATTTGAGAACATGTTTGAAACTTGGAAACATGAACACACTCCTAGCTCCATTCGAACAACTGACTGGAGAAATAAGCTAATCAACTGTGTCTGCAGCAGACGTGATACCCTCTGTCATGGCATTGAAACGCCTGCTCAACAAAACTGCCCACACAGACCGTGGGGTTAACACTTGCAAAAGTACTCTACAAGAGGCTGTGAACAAGCGATTCGGTGGCATTCTCTCTGAGCCTCTTTACTGTGTTGCCACCATTCTCAATGCTAGGTACAAGGGCCGCTACTTCGATGCAGACAAGAAACAGGGTTTACGTGAAATGTTACAGACACAGCTGGACAAGATAGAAACGGACACAGTGACAGTGCGCACCGAGGAAGAGAGGCCACGGACAGAGAGCTGAAACTTCACTGCTTGACATGTATGATGAAATCCTGGTTGAGACTGAAATGACTGAACAAGTGAACAACGAAACAGCACAGCAAGTAAGTGAAAGAAATAGATTTTGATTATGTTTTACTGGTAATAGGGACATACATAAATGTCAACAAAATAAGTTTTTGGTCAGTGTGTGTGTGTGTGTGTGTTAACTATTTAAATGTACTAGAATGCTTAAAAGGCTGCTAAAATGTTAAATATCGGTTATCGGTATAGTTTTTTGGGGGGCAAGGGAAATATCGGTATTGGCCAAAAATGTAATATCGGTGCATCCCTACTAGAGGTCGACCGATTAATCGGAATGGCCGATTAATTAGGGCCGATTTCAAGTTTTCATAACAATCGGAAATCGGTATTTTTGGACACCGATTTGGCCGATTTTCTTCTCTTTTTTAAATTAATTAATATTTTTTTACACCTTTATTTAACTAGGCAAGTCAGTTAAGAACACATTCTTATTTTCAATGACGGCCTAGGAACGGGGTTAACTGCCTTGTTCAGGGGCAGAACGACAGATTTTCACCTTGTCAGCTCGGGGATTCGTTTTTGCAACCTTCCGGTTACTAGTCCAACACTCTAACCACCTGCCTTACATTGCACCCCATGAGGAGCCTGCATGGCAGGCTGACTACCTGTTACACGAGGGCAGCAAGAAGCCAAGGTAAGTTGCTAGATAGCATTAAACTTATCTTATAAAAAACTATCACTCTTAACATAATCACTAGTTAACTACACATGGTTGATGATATTACTAGTTTATCTAGCGTGTCCTGCGTTGCATATAATCGATGCAGTGCCTGTTAATTTCTCTTCGAATCACAGCCTACTTCGCCAAAACGGGTGATGATTTAGCACTGTCGTTGCACCAAACCTAACCATAAACATCAATGCTGTCACGATCGTCTTGCTGAGAGAAAGTGGACCAAGGCGCAGCGTGTGCAAAATACATTCTCTTTTATTGTAGAGAAAGGGAAAAAACACGCAACAAACACTATAACAAACTGAAACAAAACAACAAACGAATCGTGAAGCTAATAACGTAAGTGCACACACAGGCTACAAACGTACAACATAGACAATTACCCACATTAACCTAGTGCCTATGGCTGCCTTAAATATGGCTCCCAATCAGAGACAATTAATGACATCTGTCTCTGATTGAGAACCATTCAGGCAACCATAGACACAGCTAGACACCTATATTAAACACAAACCCATCTACTCTATTTAACCCCCTAAACCATACAACCACCCTAGACACTACAAAAACACATACATTCCCCATGTCACACCCTGACCTAACTAAAATAATTTAAAAAAAACAAAGAATACTAAGGCCAGGGTGTGACAAATGCCTTTCTTTAAAATCAATACATAAGTATATATTTTTTTTGCGAACTGTGTGAAGTCCATTTATTCCTAACAAAGACCATAATTAATTTGCCAGAATTGTACATAATTATGACAGGTTGTACAATGTAACAGCAATATGCGGGATGCCACCCGTTAGATAAAATACGGAATGGTTCCGTATTTCACTGAAAGAATAAACATTTTGTTTTCGAAATTATAGTTTCCGGATTCGACCATATCAATGACCAAAGGCTCGTATTTCTGTGTGTTATTATGTTATAATTAAGTCTATGATTTGATATCTGATAGAGCAGTTTGACTGAGCGATGGTAGGCAGCAGCAGGCTCGTAAGCATTCATTCAAACAGCACGTTCGTGCGTTTGACAGCAGCTCTTCGCTGTGCTTCAAGTATTGAGCTGTTTATGACTTCAAGCCTATCAACTCCCGAGATTAGGCTGGTGTAACCGATGTGAAATGGCTAGCTAGTTAGCGGGGTGCGCGCTATTAGCGTTTCAATCGGTGATGTCACTTGCTCTGAGACTTGGAGTAGTTGTTTCCCTTGCTCTGCAAGGGCCGCGGCTTTTGTGGAGCGATGGGTAACGATTCTTCGAGGGTGGCTGTTGTCGATGTGTTCCTGGTTCGAGCCCAGGTAGGGGCGAGGAGAGGGACGGAAGCTATACTGTTACACTGGTGCCTATAAGAACATCCAATAGTCAAAGGTATATGAAATACAAATTGTATAATGGAGAGAAATAGTACTATAATTCCTATAATAACTACAACCTAAAACTTCTTACCTGGGAATATTGAAGACTCATGTTAAAAGGAACCACCAGCTTTCATATGTTCTCATGTTCTGAGCAAGGAACTTAAACGTTAGCTATTTTACATGGCACATATTGCACTTTTACTTTCTTCTCCAACACTTTGTTTTTGCATTATTTAAACCAAATTGAACATGTTTCATTATTTATTTGAGGCTAAATTGATTTGATTGATGTATTATATTAAGTTAAAATAAAAGTGTTCATTCAGTATTGTTGTATTTGTCATTATTACAAATAAATTACAAAAATTGTCCGATTAATTGGTATCGGCTTTTTTTTGGTCCTCCAATAATCGGTATCAACGGTGAAAAATCATAATCGGTCGACCTCTAATCCCTACTACCAATTACTTCACACTGAAAGAAGTTAAGCTACACTAAAGCTACCCCTACAAAGAATATAGTTTACTGAACTAAAGTTACTTTGAAAAAGTACTTCGTGAAAAGTTATCATATGTAAATCTGAAATGTCATAGACTGTAAAATGCAAGCACAGATCACTTTGGGGTCATATGATGTCAGAAGAACCTACCCCGGCCCTTGTCTCACAAACACCACTCTAGCTCAGCCTCCGTTAATCACACAGACTAATGGTTGGTATCAATGGATGTAGTAGAAATAGACAGATCCAATTGTACAACCCAGAAGTCTGTAGGTGTTTAAAATGGTGTTAGAAGTCCAAAACATGCCAGCGTCAAAGTAGGATTTCAACACAAAAACAATGTTTCAAGTGAGAATTAGGGCAGGTCTGATAAAGAAAAAGAAAGAAAATGATTGCCTACTTTACCCATTTTTTTCTTTTTGCAAAAAAATAGTTTGTAGTTCCACTAGTTAGCTATACCACTACATGGCTAAAAGTAATTCAAGTGCAATTCCATCACTTTTCAACCTCATTTTCATTAATCCAACACAATACCAGTGTCTACATACGTGAAAACGGTGCATTTTTACATTTTGTAGAAAAAAATATAAAGTTAAAAAGTTCTACTCGATGACATCAATGATTTTCAAATACTATGAGAATTGAGGTGACGCGTGGAGCAAGAAAATATCCTCCTACTTTCAACACGGCCAGAAACGTGTTGAAAGTTTTTCTTACTTTTAAGAAATGTGATGTCACAGAGAACAATTTTTTAGGAACTTTCTTCATATCTTTTTAACCACGGATCATAGAACCGTGCTGCTTTTACATATGTAGATACTGTTATGGTGCTGGAGATAGTGAATATGAGTTTGAGAAGTGGCGGAATCAACCTTTAACTACTGAAAACACTACCTAGATTTGAATTCAGTTCAACTACCACTAAACTACTGGAAAATGTAGTTAAATTACTAGTTGAATTACATGTTCACTACTCCCCAACACTGTGGATATGAAAACAATAACATATTTTTAACCTCAGTGACCCAAATATTTGGACATACATTGGAGCTCAGTATGCTTTGTGTGCTTAGTAAGTGTGTTCTGTGTGCGTGCGTCTTCGATCTCTAACCTTGGTCTGGAGGGTTGGGGTCCCAGGCGGCCCACAGCTGAACGATGAAGAAGGGGGACCAGCAGACTGTGTACACCAACACTATCACCAAAGTCATCCTCACCGTCTTAGACATGGCTTTGGAGATGGAGGGGGGCGTCAGGGCCCGGGGGGGTGGGGGAGGGTACTCCAGCGATGGGCGTGGAGAGGAGACACACCGGGGGGAGGATGGGAGCTCGAAGGATGTGTAGGACTCATGACAGTAGCATCCACCATTGTTAGGAGGCACTGAACCACCACCACAACCACCTGAGGTGACTGGGCCATGGGATCCATGTGAGCACGTGTCACATGATTGGGGAACTACAGCTGTACTAGAGCCCCTTTGGTCACTGAGGCCGGGGTTGGAGGGGAGGGTTATGTTATCTGGGGTATTGAAGGGGCTTTGCTGTGTTGCTGCTGTGTGGTTGTTGTGACAGCTGCTGTATTGTGGAGAGGGGGACAGGTAGGGATAGCACTCTGAGGGTACAACAGCTGTAGTAGACTGGGGGGAGAGCGGTAAGAGAGGGTTACAGAGAGTGCTGGAGGGGTTGTTGTTCATAGTCTTTAGAAGCTGTTCCCCTCCTGCTCCTCTCCCCCCTCTGCATGCCCCTCTCCCCTGCTCCCTGGTCGCTCTGTCGCTGTCCTTTTTGACTCTGTGGAAGTGGAAGATGACATCGTTGTTCTTCTTGAGCTCTGCTGACACCATCCTCTCTGACTTCAGATAGATGTTGTTGTGAATCTCTCTGAAGATCCGGATCTGGAATTAGAAAGAAATAGATGAATGAGTGAATGAATGAATGTGTCTTAATGAGTCTGAATATGTCTGAAGTATGTAGCTAGATACTAAAAGAGTAAAATACATACAACTAATAGAAACGTACAGCTAACTTCCAAAATAGAGGAAACACTTGAGTAAATGAGGGATACAAAGTATATTGAAAGCAGATGCTTCCACACAGATTCCTTAGTTAATTAAGCAGTTAACATCCCATCATGCTTAGGGTCATGTATAAAAATGCCCAGTCGTCCATTATTTTGGCTACCATGGCTAGAAGAAGAGATCTCAGTGACTTTGAAAGAGGGGTCTCAAAGGAGCATAGAGTGTTTAAAGGGTTTGTGTGTGTGTCACCAGATCTCAACCCAGTTGAACACTTATGGGAGATTCTGGAGCGGTGCCTGAGACAGCGTTTTTCACCACCGTCAACAAAACACCAAATGATGGGATTAATCTCAGAATGGTGTTGCATCCCTCCAATAGAGTTCCAGACACTTGTAGAATCTATGCCAAGGTGCATTGAAGCTGATCTGGCGGGTCATGGTGGCCCAACGCCCTAAAGATACTTTATGTTGGTGTTTCCTTTATTTTGGCAGTTACCTGTAGATACTAATAGATCAAATGTACTTAGACAGTAAAAGAGTGCACATAGAGAAGTATTTTGGAACCGATTCCTAAACCTAATCATCCCAACACAGACACCAAACATAGACCTTTCTAACTCAATTAAATGTCCTAGATTCTGTTTCCTGAAAAAGCACAAGACCCCAGCAGGTCATGAGAAACTGGGTCTTAGAACAATGTCTTGCCAAACCATGTTAGCAAGGAGGTCACATGATCAGATCTGGGTTCAAACACAACTTTAAATAATAAAAAATACTTAAGCTGTTTTGACTGAGCTTGCCTGGCATAATGGAACCAATAGAATATTGCCAAAACACCAAACTCGCCCATCGGGGGAACTCCAGGCAGAATAAATTACACACTCAAAGTATTCGAAAGATTTTAAATAGTATTTGAACCCAGCTCTACACTTGTAATGAAACACAAATTAATTCAATGTCCCTAATCTTTGGCTGGGATCTGGTTCATTTGACTGTTATTCTGGTTCCTCGCTGGGTCCCTCACAGTGGGTAGTGTTCTGACAGGCCAGCCACACAGCAGTAGGTCTACAGTGGGCTGTGTTAATTAGGCCAGGGGAAACAGCAAATAGCCGGACCCTGGAAATATATTTCCTTAAATAGAGCAGCTTGCTCTCTCTCTGAGTCTGACTGGACCAGAGGGAGGTAGCCCAGAATGTCTCTATCCCCCACGGGATGCTACACAACACCAGCCATTACAGCCACCCCATCTATCCCACCAGCTGTCCGGCCTGTCCTTGATCTGATAGAACTGACTCCCTGCAGCTTATTCAACAGAGCCTACCAAAAACCGCTCCATCAAAACACAGCAAATTTTATTCATGCAAAATCAATTTTTTAATTCTGTGTTTTGTATGTTCTCGGGGGTGGCAGGTAGCCTATAGCTTAGAGATATGGTGTGCATCCCAAATTTCACCCTATTCCCTATATAGCGCACTACTTTTGACCAGAGCCTTAAGGATAATGAAATAGGAAGTGAACTGGTAAACGGAGGGCAGCTGGTCTCTGATCCCAGGCACCCTCCTAGGGCATTGCACCGCGGTTAACGCTGTGCCTGTCAATGTGGAAAAAGGATACATTTCTATTATATTTTTGTTCTGTGGTCACACTGTGTTGTGTACTTGTTGTCGTACCTGGCAGACAGTGATCATTAAGCCTGGCAGTGTGTGTGCGTCTGTTTCAGTAGTAGACAGTACCTGGCAGACCGTGATGATTAGTGCTGGCAGTAAGAACACTGCTAGGGTCATCCAGGTGATGTAGGCCTTGAGTCCCCACGGCTCAGCGAAGTTAGCCCAGCACTCAAACTCTCCTGGAGACACCTCCGACCGCGAGAAGATGAACAACTGGGGAGAGGGGAATGTTGGAGGGGGGAGAGGGTGGGGAATGGAGGGAGGGAGGGGAGGAAGGAAGAGTGAGGGGTGAGGGAGTCAAAACCAAACTAAACATCAATTTCCTTCACAACTAACAGAACAGGAGACCACACAGTCTAGGAAACTTCCACTGATCTCATGATATGCCTAAAAATGGAACATCTTAAATTTGACTGCAGGCCCTGGGGTCAGGGCAGGAGTGTCCCATTGAGACTTAATTTCCTGAGCCAGCATGTCATCTAGCTGTCCCTGGTACACACCCGAGGTAGCCTATACTGATCAGCAGGGCCAGTGTCCCTACCTCTATATTGTTCTGAGTGCAGCTCTGCCTCGAGGGCAGAACATATGTAAATGGTTGTGTGAAAGCTCAAGTAAACGGTAAGTGGGCAGAGACTGTCATGTTAGGGTTGTGTTTGAGGCTAGGATTAGGTTTTGAGCCCGGATGTGGACATGAAGCTAGGGTTAGGGTCAGTGGAGGCTCTTCAGTGGAGGAAGGGGAGGCCCATCCTACTCAGTACATTTCTGAAAAATAAAAATGTTGAAACGTTTGTGATAAATCTAT
Source organism: Salvelinus sp. IW2-2015 (assembly GCF_002910315.2). Taxonomy (NCBI): domain Eukaryota; kingdom Metazoa; phylum Chordata; class Actinopteri; order Salmoniformes; family Salmonidae; genus Salvelinus; species Salvelinus sp. IW2-2015. Next base: position 29,650,776 of record NC_036857.1, read on the forward strand.
AGTAAATATATATCACGTCACCAGATAACTGATTAAAACACACTGTTTTGCAATGAAGGTCTACAGTAGCCTCAACAGCACTCTCTATGGTGGCACCATGGTGTAGCTGGAGGACAGCTATTTTCTGTACTCCTCTGGGTACACTGACTTCAATACAAAACCTAGGAGGCCCGTGGTTCTCACCCCCTTCCATAGACTTACACAGTAATTATGACAACTTTTCTTGCAGTATGAAATAACATCTTGTTCATCCAGTCAAAGGCTCAAAGAATACATCTAGTACTGAAGGCATAAGCTACAGCTAGCTAGCACTGCAGTCCATAAAATGTGGTGAGTAGTAGACTCAAAGAGAGAGAAAAACAATAGTTGATCAGTTTTGAACGAGAGAGAGGGAGGGAGGGAGAGAGCTAAGCAGTGTCGGTCCTGGTCTGTACCTGGATGGGAGAACAGATGCTGCTGGAAGCGGTGTTGGAGGGCCAGTAGTAGGAGGCACTCTCCTCCGATCTAAAAGAATATCCCAATGCCCCAGGGCAGTGATTGGGGACATTGCCCTGTGTAGGGTGCCGTCTTTCAGGTGGGACGTTGAACGGGTGCCCTGACACTAAAGATCCTTATCATAAGAGTAGGGGTGTTAACCGCAGTGTCCTGGCAAATTCCCAATCTGGCCCTCATACCATCATGGCCACCTAATCATCCCCGTCTTCCAATTGGCTCATTCATCCCCCCCTCTTTTCCCCTGTAACTATTTCCCAGGTCACTAATGTCAATGAGAATGTGTTTTGGTAATAGAAATATAGAAATAAAACCTGACTCGAACAGAGAGGAATGCTATTTACTTTAGATAGCTGGCTAAGGATTTCCAAGACTGCAACTCTTCCAAGTCAAGGTAAGCTTTCGGTTTTATGAATGGATTGCTTCCGGGGCCCACCCCCCATTGTAACTGCTAAACTGCTTGAAGTGATTGTACACATGGATTGGATTGTGGGTTTCCTAGCGCGTTATTTTAAGTTTTTTGACTATAATGTTAATATGGTAACAACGATGTAGGCTTTGTAGCAGCTAGTGGTTATATTATGAAGGTTTGGCTTGGAGAAGATTTTTCGCCTGGTCACTGATCAGGGGTGTGTTCATTACAGTGGTTCTGCTGCAAAACATTTCTTCAACGAAAGAAAACGAAACGGGGAGGGACCTACCTAAATTTGTCCAATAGAAAGGAGTGTTTTGCAACTGTTTGGACTAATGATTACACCCATGATCAGCTAGATGCAGGCAAGAGTGTGCAAGGGGGTATTTATTGTGTCACTTTCTGTCATCTTGATTTCTCCAATTTGTCTCTCGACCTGTGCACCTACGTTATAAATGTTCATTTGTAGGCTAGGTTGTAATGTCATAATGAGTATAGGGTAAATTTGAGTATGATGTAGTCGCCTAAACCCATCAATGTTACATTGAACTGGGTGAATGGAATAGGAATGACAGTCATCCTATATGCTGTAATAGAAATAAAGCCTCGCTAATCAAAAATAAAAATCGTGGTTAGGGTTGAGCTGGGATGTGGACATGAAGCTAGGTTTAGGGTTAGGATTGAGCTGAGATGTGGGTTTAGGGTTAGGGTTTAGTTGAGATGTGGACATAAAACTAAGGTTAGGCTAACTGTCCCCTACAGTGCCAACCTGTGGTAGGGAGAGCAGCAGGGCCAGGCAGTCATGATGGAGTTAGGGTTAGAGGTTAAGGCTTAGGTTCAAGCTTAGGCTCGGTGTTCCTACCTGCCTGTGGTACGGAGAGCAGCAGGGCCAGGGGGTCAGAGGTCAGTGATAGTGCTCCTACCTGTGGTATAGAGAGAAGTAAGGCCAGGCCCCAGGCCATCATAATAGGGGTGTTCCAGCGGGACACGGACCCACCACGATAGGCCTGCAGTGGGCAGCAGATGGCATAGTGCCGGTCCACTGTCATGGCTACGATCATATAGGAGGACGCGAACATCCCTACGATCTGCAGGTARTTTACTGAGCGACACAGAAAATCCGGCCCCTGGAACCTTTCTGTGATGTCCCACACCAGCTGGGGGAAAACCTGAGGGGCCGACAGGAAATAAGAGAAAATTTAGCTTGGCTACGTTAGATACTAGCATACTACTTAGAATCCATGAATCATTGCATGCTAGTGTGGACATTGAAACAGAGTAGACTGACTGCCATAGCAATGGAATAATAATATTTATTTAAATGCTCACGCCATTTCCACTGCATTTTGAGAACTGCACCCACCATACAATATTAGGCGAATGTGTGTTAGTCATTTAGGACGGCCATATACAGATGTAGGATCTTAATTTGAGCCAGTTTGCTACAGCAGGAAAATAATCCAGCAGCAACAGAAAACGTGAATTATAATGTGGATTATAATGGACATTTTGGTAGGGGTTGCTACATTTTTCATTATGTCAAATCAAGTCTAAAATTTCAATGTGAAAATTACTAACTTCAGAAGCCTTTTTAAAACTCAAATACACTAGAAGTTTGCAGGAAAATTTGCAGCAACATAATAAATTAAGATTATATATCTGTAACAATGATTTCGAGTTGTATGAATAGTTGACTAATTCATATTGTTAAACAGACTAGAAGGGACAGAATCATGGTCATGTTAGCTTCACCACACTCTCCATGTCATTGTGATTTAGGTCACTCATAGGTTACTGATGTTGATTACTGTATACATGTGGTGCCTAGCAATCAAAACAGGGCTGGGGTTAATCCCAAGAGAACTGGATTCGACTCTAATCTCTGAGGTGTCAGTCTCACCTGGAACAGCGCCACCACCAGGTCAGCCAGACACAGGTTGACCATGAACAGATGCATGGGAGCGTTGTGTTTCCTCCTGCGGAGCAGCACCCACAGTACGAAGCCATTCCCTAGGGTAGTGAGGGCCAGCACCAAGCCCAGGACCCCTATCTCTGCCCGGGCCAGACCCAGATCCCTCACCCTGGGCTGGGGTAAAGCATGGGGCGTGGTGGCTGAGGCGTTCTCGGGGATAATCCAGTAATAGGACCCTGCCCCTTCATGAGAACTGTTAAGGGATGTGAAGTCGGAGAAGAGGGAGGAAGTGAGGTTGGTTCTTCCTGTTGTCACGGATGCCAGAGAGGAGTGGCCTAATCCATTCCAACCCATTTCCCCGGAGATGGTTTCCATGCCTGCGTAAAACAAAACAACAGAAACCTCATAAAACAAATAATTATAAAATCTCCCCCTGTGTTTGTTTTGGAGGGAGAGAGGGCAAAGAGGGCACAGGGCCTGCGGAAATGACCTATAGTCCTATAGTCCAGCCTTGTTCTATACCGGAGCATGCAAGTCACAAGCTTCCTCTGTTTGATGCAATAAACATTGCGGCTAAGATTTGATAATAAACTGATGGTTTGTTAGGTTTGGTTAATCCAATTTTTATTAAATGATCTTCAATTGCCTTCTAATTTGTTGGACAGACGAGTAGTCTTACTATCCCCCTTCCCTCCCTTCTTACGTCTTAGCACTCTTTGTCCAGACTTCTTGCCAATACTTCTACCATCTTTCTTTGACTTCTTCCAGGGTCTCTCTCTAGACAAACTGTAAGAACACTTTGTTTCATTGATTGGGATCTTCTTCCTGATATGTTTTGTCATGAGGATATAAATAGCTTTTACAGGCCTCATTATGAAACAAACGTGATAATAACAATCGTCCACGATGTAATCAGGGAGGGGACTGTTGATTTATCTTCATTCGTTCGTACGTTAGTCACGCCATATCTCAGACAGCACTGGGACGATTTTGACTAAAGTTAGGTGAACGATGCGTCTTGCCATAAAGATCCGCCGTTTACTAAATTAAACGGATTGGCCCAAGGCGGGAGCTATACTAATTAACTGACATTTGTTAGTCACATGCGATATCTCAATTGGTCCAAGGGGGGGTGCTGCATTATTTGTGCAGAGACTGTTGTCTTGCTTACATTCTAGAGTGCTTTTCCTTACAGAAATAATCTCAAAGTGCTTAAAAAAGAAAAACAAATGGCAAATGCAACAACGTGATGGTCTTATCATTAGATTGAATGTTTTCAGATTGAGATTATACTGATTGTTCAAATTTATAAGAGATGCTTCAATGTCAACTCTTTGTGTCTGAATGCAGTGCTCTGAATAGGGAATAGGGTGCCATTTGAGATGCAACCATTGTTTATTTCCTCAGTATGTATGTAGTTTAGTAAAGCTGTGCTTTTATGTAACAGTTCTACAACCTGTCTGTTGGTCTGTCTATCTAATTCTCCTTCTTTCTGACGTAAGTCCCGCTTTCAATTTGTTTTCTTTCTCATACTTTCCCTGGCTTGATTTGACAGCTTCTCCCTCTATCCCACTCTCCCTGTATCCCTCTCTTTCTCTATCCCTCTCTCCCTCTCTCCCACCACATTTTAGTCCTTCACCTTTGCTCTTATCTCTCTCTCATCCCTTGTTTATACCATTCTTTCTCTCCCCTCCAATTACACTCTCTCTTGATCCCATTAAAATCCCGTTTATTTTCTCCCTATTATAAATAAATAGCACAAAAGTAAATAATAACATAATTGATATGAATGAAACTGATAATCAGAGAAATGAAGTCGTGGGATAGGGAAAAGCTTTGACCAAATAAATAGACAGAGGGGGAGAGGAGGAGGAGGAGAGGGAGAGAATAGGGTGAGGGGGTGGTGGGAGAGCGAGAGAGTGGTGAGAGGAAGGAGAGCGAGAGCGAAGGGGAAGCTGAGGGAACAGAAGAGTTGAAGAGAGATGAAAGATAAGACAGGAGGAGGAGGAGAGGGTGAACAAAAGGAGAAGAAGAAGAATGGACAGGAAATGAGGTCATAATGATACTATAATTACCATGGTGACAGCAGGTATGACCTGACGTTATCAGGGGGACGTTAATTGGATGGAATATTTGTAATATACTTGTTACAGTATTTATTTGACCTTTATTTAAAGGTGCAAGTAGTACAATTCTTCATTCAAATAGCAGGCGACTAACTTAAGAACAAAGTCTTATTTACCCTGATGGCATTCCTAGGTACAGTACTCACTTTGAGAGTTAGAGGTCAGGTTGTTCTGGAAATATATATTTGGAAACTGAATGAATGTAGCTCTGCTCGAATTATATATTTTAATTTAGTGTGACTAACAAGAAATTACAAGGTTTGCACTCAGTCGTACCACAGCCACTTAATGTGCAATTTGCTGCCAGTAATAACTTTCACACAGCCTGGTATGTGTGATAATACAGCATGACTTATTCTTCTAAAGTGTTAGCAACTGTGCTGCTCTCTGCCAGAGGAATGTATCTATAGAGAAGACCTGGGTTCAATTACTATTAGAAATATATATTTTTTAATCTTTCAAATACGTTTGCTCTGTAGTATCTAGAGTGACAGATGGTGGGGGTTACAGTTTTGGGACTATTCTATTGATCAATTAAACCAGGCAAGTTCAAACAAGCACATAGAAAGTATTTTAAATGATTTCAAGTAGTATTTGAACCCAGTTCCGCTGTACAGGCTTTACAACCCAACACAGCTGCATCGCTCTAACCCCGGCCCATTGTCTGGGTCACTCAGCAGGCAGGTAGAGAGTGATTGAGAGACAAGAAGCAGAGCAGAACCAGAGTTTTTCCCTCTCTCTCTGAAGTGTGTGTGTGTGTGTGTTTGTGTGTGCAGAGCCAGCGCTGCACTCTATGAATCCCCACGGGGTCACCAACCAAATGTCAGGAATCCCAAATATTGCCAATGATGGCGATGAGTTCAATCATACTGTAAAAGAAAGCTGATCATTTGTGCCAGATTAATGCACTTGTTGAATGTCTGCTAGCTTACCTAACCATATCCTCGAGAGTATAGTTTATTTTTACTGTATTTCATAACTTCAATTGTGGGATATTGTCACTTTACGTTCATTAGTACAATTTGTAACATTATTTTGTTGTTATTTTGTTATTAGATTTTGTTCAGTTCTGAGCGACTGGTTTGAAGAGCCTTTGAAGGCAAATACAAATGCACTCGCACAGAAAACTTGTTCACTTGACTGACTATGTTACTACTGCTGACTGAAACATGCTCAGTAAAGTTCGCCAAACTTTATATCTTTGTCTGTCATAACTACCACACAAAGTATTTTGAGACACGGTCACAGCAGTGGGATTTGGACCTCGGAACTGTTTTTAATTAGATAAATAGATAGGTACTTTATTCATCGCTGAGGGGAATCTTTTCAAAATTATGTGTTCAAGGTTGTAGTCAGAGGCCTCTTCTTTCTCTCTCTCTTCTGTCTTCTTTCTTTTTTTAATCAGGGAATCTCTTGGCCTGCCTTTGAACCCCATTGGTCCCGTTGTATCTTTAATCTAAAACCTAAGAGGCTTCTTTATACTTATGTTGCCCACTGGGTCTACCCTTCCCTACCTCCTCAACCCTCCCTCCCTCCCCCTGTAATTATAGGTGGCCTTGTGAGCACCCAGAATATTGTATAAAATGTTGCAAGTTCGCTAGCACAAGCTTTATGCCAGACCAAAAGTAACTTTTCGAAGAGGCTCAGCCCGGCGGAGCGAAACTATGATGTGGGGGACCGGGAGCTGTTGGCTGTTGTCAGGGCTCTGAAGGCGTGGAGACATTGGCTTGAGGGGGCTAAACACCCTTTCRTCATTTGGACTGACCACCGCAATCTGGAGTACATTCGGGCAGCTAGGAGACTGAATCCTCGCCAGGCGAGGTGGGCCATGTTTTTCACCCGCTTTGTTTTCACTCTATCCTACAGACCAGGTTCCCAGAACGTTAAGGCAGACGCACTGTCCCGGATGTATGACACGGAGGAGCGGTCCGCGGATCCCACTCCTATAATTCCAGCTTCTTGCCTGGTGGCACCGGTGGTATGGGAGGTGGATGCGGACATCGACCGGGCGTCACGTGCAGATCCCACTCCCCCACAGTGTCCAGTTGGGCGTCTGTACGTTCCGTTTGATGTGGGGTTCGCGGTTTGTGGGGCCATTTAAAGTTTGACCTGATCTCGTTTGATCTGTTGGACCCACACGTCACCCTCCTCTGGTCATCCTGGCATCGGTCAGACAGTGCGCTGTCTTGCTGGGAAGTACTGGTGGCCCACTTTAGCTAAGGACGCGAGGGTTTATGTTTCCTCCTGTTCGGTGTGCGCACAGTGCAAGGCACCTAGACACCTGCCCAGAGGGAAATTACAGCCTCTTCCCGTTCCACAACGACCGTGGTCACACCTATCGGTGGATTTCGTGACGGATCTTCCCCCGTCACGGGGTAATACCACGATCCTGGTCGTTGTGGATCGGTTTTCTAAGTCCTGCCGCCTCCTTCCTTTGCCCGGTCTCCCTACGGCTCTACAGACTGTGGAGGCCCTGTTCACCCACGTATTCCGGCACTACGGGGTGCCTGAGGATATAGTTTCTGATCGGGGTCCCCAATTCACGTCTAAAGTCTGGAGGGCGTTTATGGAACGCCTGGGGGTCTCGGTCAGCCTCACCTCAGGTTTTCACCCCGAGAGTAACGGGCAGGTGGAGAGAGTAAACCAGGATGTGGGTAGGTTTCTGCGGTCCTATTGCCAGGACCGGCCGGGGGAGTGGTCGGTTTTCTTCCCCTGGGCGGAGATGGCCCAAAACTCCCTTCGCCACTCTTCCACTAACCTATCCCCTTTCCAGTGTGTGCTAGGTTATCAGCCGGTCCTGGCACCTTGGCATCAGAGCCAGATCGAGGCTCCTGCGGTGGATGAATGGTTTCGGCACTCAGAGGCGACATGGGACGCTGCTCATGTGCGTCTACGGGCCATCATGCGGCAGAAGGCGAGTGCCGACCGCCACCGCAGTGGCGGGTCTGGCTCTCGACCCGAAACCTGCCCCTTCGCCTGCTCTGCCGGAAGCTGGGTCCGCGGTTTGTTGGGCCATTTAAAGTCCTGAGGAGATTGAACGAGGTTTGTTATAGGTTACAACTCCCCCCTGATTACCATATTAACCCCTCGTTCCATGTGTCTCTCCTCAGGCCGGTGGTGGCTGGTCCGCTCCAGCAGTCTGAGGTGCGGGAGGTTCCTCCGCCCCCTCTGGACATCGAGGGGGCCCCGGCGTATACTGTGCGAGCCATCATGTACTCAAGACGTCGGGCGAGAGGCCTTCAGTACCTCGTGGAGTGGGAGGGGTACGGTCCCGAGGAGAGATGCTGGGTGCCGGTGGAGGACATCCTGGATCCATCATTACTGCAGGAATTTCACCGCCTCCAACCGGATCGCCCTGCGCCTCGTCCTCCGGGTCGTCCCCGAGGCCGGTGTCGGCGCGCTGCTGGAGCCGCGCGTCAAGGGGGGGTACTGTCACGACTTCGGCCGAAGTTGTTCCCTCTCCTGGTTCGGGCGGCGTTCGTCGGTCGACGTCACCGGCTTTCTAGTCACCACCGATCCATGTTTCATTTTCGTTTTGTTTTGTCTTTATCATACACACCTGGTTTCCATTCCATTAATTATGTTCCTTATTTAACCCTCTGACTTCCCTCTCTGTTTTGTGCGTTATTGTTTGTCATGTGGGTTCGTGTTGTTATAGTGCTCTGGATTATTGTGTTTTTCCTTGTTGGAACTTTACTTATGTTTGAGTCAATTTTGGACTATTACTCATATCTGTGTCCTGCGCCTGACTCTGCATTTTTCCATTCACCAACACCCTCACACTTAAACGTTAGCTTTTTTTACATTGCACATATTGCACTTTTACTTTCTTCTACAACATTTTGTTTTTGCATTATTTAAACCAGATTGAACATGTTTCATTATTTATTTGAGGCTAAATTGATTTGAGTGATGTATTATATTAAGTTAAAATAAAAGTGTTCATTCAGTATTGTTGTAATTGTCATTATTACAAATAAATAAATAAATACATTTTAAAAAATCGTCTGATTAATCTTTATCGGCTTTTTTTGGTCCTCCAATAATCGGTATCGGCGTTGAAAAATCATAATCGGTCAACCTCTAATGATGACGTTATTATAAATTAAATTAAGCTGTTTCACGAAAATGTGCATATGAAAACAATAACTGCCATGCAGATCTGTAGAAATGGTAAGACAAATTGCCATTCCACATGAGAAAGGTTGCCGACTCCTCGTGTAGCCTATTACCGGCAACTTCAGGAGAATAATGGCAGAATCTGCGAAAGCCAGCAGGAGCGGGAGGAGAGTAGTTGGGTTAGATTACGTTTTTTTTCTTCTGGTTATCTCTGGTGCCTTCTTTGAGGCATTTGTCTTATTTCATCAAACCGTATGCTCAATGCATATAGTTGATTTTATTAAAACACATAGGGTGTGTCTATATATGGAAAAATACACGTAAACAAATTTCAACCAATCGATTAGTCGAAAGAAAAGAAGACGTTTAATTTTTTTAGTCGGGGACAGCCCTAATATAGTTACACATTTGGCAGGAGGTTAGGAAGTGCAGCTCAGTTTCCACCTAATTTTGTGGACAGTGGGCACATATCCTGTTTTTTCATGAGAGCTAGGTCTGGCTATGGCAACCTCTCTCAATTGCAAGGCTATGCTCAGTGAGTCTATACATAGTCAAGGATTTTCTTAATTTTAGGTCAATCAAAGTGGTCAAGTATTCTGCCCTGTGTACTTTCTGTTTAGGGCCAGATATTGTTGAGGTAATTCCACTAGAGGGAATAGTAGCCATTTTTACGGGCTCCGGACCAATTGTGCTATTTTGTGTGTTTTTTGCACTGATCTTAACTTTTTTTGTACATCATATTTACGCCATCATTTCCTATGACCGCAAAGAGCTTCTGAACATCAGAACAGTAATCACTCAACTCAATTTGGATGAGGATTTCTACTTCAATGAGTGGGGTGGCAGGTAGCCTAGTGGTTAGAGCGTTGGACCAGTAACCAAGAGGTTGCTAGAGCCAATCCCTGAGCTGACAACCTAAAAATCTGTTGTTCTGACCCTGAACAAGGCAGTTAACCCACTGTTCCTAGGCCGTCATTGTAAATAAGAATTTGTTCTTAACTGACTTGCCTAGTTAAATTAAGGTTAAATGTAAAAAAAATAACTGTTATATACTATGTTTCTCTGAGTCGTGGCTGAACAAGAACATAGCACATTTGGGGGGGTTCTCTTTATTAACAACAGCTGGTGCGGTCTATAATATTAAGGAAGTCTCGAGGTTCTGCTCATCTGAATTAGAATACCTCATATCTATATTTCATCTATACTCACCCAGAGGTTGTACTTCTAGTGGCCAGTGAATTTAATGCAGGAAAAAATCTGTACCAGCATGTCACCTGTGCAACTACAGCCAGAAAAAACTATCACCTTTACTCCACACACAGAGACGCCTACAAAGCTCTCCCTCGCACTCCATTTGGCAAATCTGACCATAACTCCGTCCTGATTGCTGCTTACAAGCAAACACTCAAACAGGAAGTACCAGTGATGAGCTCAATATGGAAGTGGTCTGATGAAGTGGATACTAAGTTACAGTATTGTTTCACTAGCACAGACTGGAATATGTTCCGGGATTCATCCGAAGGCATTGAGGAGTTTACCACATCAGTCACCGGCTTCATTAATAAGTGCATCAACAACGTCGTCCCCACACTGACTGTACGTACATATCCCAACCAGAAGCCATGAATTACAGGCAACATCCACACTGAGCTAAAGGCTAGAGCTGCTGCCTTCAAGGAGTGGGACACTAATCTGAACGCTTATAAGAAATCACGCTATGCCCTCAGACAAATCATCAAACAGGCAAAGCGTCAATACAGAACTAAGATTGAATCCTACTACACCGGCTTTGACACTTGTCGGATTTGGCAGGGCTTGCAAACTATCACAGATTACAAAGAAAAACCCAGCCACGATATGTCCGCTGACGCGAGGCTACAAGACGAGCTAAATGCCTTCTATGCTCACTTTGAGGCTAGCAACACTGAATCATGCATGAGAGCACCAGCTGTTCCGGACGACTGTGTAATCACACTCTCCATAGCCGATGTGAGTAAGACCTTTAAACAGGTTAACATTCACAAGGCCAAACGAATTACCAGGATGCGCACACAGAGCATGCGCTTATCAGCTGGCAAGTGTCTTCACTGACATTTTCAACCTCTCCCTGACCCAGTCTGTAATACCTACATGTTTCAAGCAGACTAACATAGTCCCTGTGCACAAGAACGCCAAGGTAACCTGTCTAAATGTCTGTCGTCCCGTAGCACTCTGTAGCACAGGAGGTCGGTGGCACCTTAATTGGGGAGGACAGGCTCGGGGTAATGACTGGAGCGGAATTAGTGGAATGGTACCAAATACATCAAACACATGGTTTCCATTCATGTTCCAGCCATTATAATGAGCCGTCCTGGCTTATAATGAGCCATCCTGTAGCCATAAAATGCTTTGAAAGTCTGGTCATGGCCTACATCAACACCATCACCCAGACACCCTGGACCCACTCCAATTCGCATACCGCCCAACAGATCTACAGATCTCTACTGCACTCAACACTGCCCTTTCCCACCTGGACAAAAGGAGCTCATACTTGAGAATGCTGTTCGTTAACTACAGTTCAGCATTCAACACCATAGTGCCCTCCAAGCTCATCACTAAGCTAAGGACCCTGGGACTGAACACCTTCCTCTGCAACTGGATCCAGGTCTTCCTGTCTTCCTCCGCCACCAGGTGGTGAAGGTAGGCAACAACACATCCGCCACACTGACCTTCAACACAGGGGCCTCTCAGGGGTGCGTTCGTAGGCCCCTCCTGTACTCCATGTTTACCCACAACTGCGTGGCCTGCATGAATCCATCATTAATTTTGCCGACTACACAACAGTGGTAGGCCTCATCACCAACGACGATGAGACAGCCTATAGGGAGGAGGTCAGAGACAAAGAGACAAAAACCTCTCCTTCAACATCAGCAAGACAAAGGAGCTGATCGTGGACTACAGGAAATGGAGGGCCGAGCACGCCCCTATTCACATCGACAGGGCTGTCATGGAGCGGGTCAAGAGCTTTCAGTTCCTCTGTGTCCACTTTACTAAGGACCTATCATGGTCCAAACACACGTGAAGAGGGCGTGAAAATAACTCTTCCCCCTCAGGAGGCTGAAAAGTTCTACAACTTCACTATTGAGAGCATCTTGGCTGGCTGCATCACCGCCTGGCATGGCAACTGCTTTCCATCTGACCATAAGGCGCTACAGAGGGTAGCGTGTACGGCCCAGTACATCATTGTGGACCACTATACCAGGCGGTGTCAGAGGAAGACCCTAAGAATTGTAAAAGACTCCAGCCACCCAACTCTTAGACTGTTCTCTCTGCTACCGCACAGCAAGCGGTACCGGAGTGTCAAGTCCGGGACCAAAAAGGCTTTTGAACAGTTTCTACCCCCAAGCTATGACTGCTGAACAGTTAATCAATCGCTAACCTTTTTAGTTGCATTGACCATATTTTTATTTGCACTAACTCTCTTGCACCGGCTCCATGCGCACTCGCTGGACTCATACAACACATACGCTGCTGGTACTCTGTTTATTATCTATCCTGATTACCTTGTCATTTTTACCCCTACCTGCATGTACATTACCTCAATTACTTCAACTACCTCGTTCCCCTGCACATTGACTCGGTACTGATACTCCTTGTATACTGTTATACACTGAGTGAACACAACATTAGGAACTGGTCTTTCCATTACATAGACTAACCAGGTGAATCCAGGTGAAAATATGATCCCTTATTGATGTCACTTGTTAAATCCACTTTAATCCGTGTAGATGAAGGAAAGGAGAACCATTAAAGGATTTTTAAGCCTTGATACAATTGAGACATGGATTGTGTATGTGTGCCATTCAGAGTGTGAATGGGCAAGACAAAAGATTCAATTGCCTTTGAGCAGGGTATGGTAGTAGATGCCAGGCAGACCGGTTTGAGTGTGTCAAGAACTGCAATGCTGCTGGGTTTTTCATGCTCAACCATTTCCTGTGTGTATAAAGAATGGTCCACCACCCAAAGGATATCCAGCCAACTTGAAACTACTGTGGGAAGCATTGGAGTCAACATGTATCCCTGTGGAACGCTTTCGACACCTTGTGGAATCCATGCACTGACGAATTGAGGCTGTTCTGAGTGCAAAAGGGGGTGCAGCGCAGTATTAGGAAAATGTTCCTAATGTTTTGTACACTCAGTGTAGTCTATTGTAACTTTTTCCTTTTTTTCCTTATTTTTTTTTACTCTGCATTGTTGGGAAAGGGCTCGTAAAGTCTACACCTGTTGTATTCGGCGCATTTGACAAATAAAATGTTATTTGATTTGATAGCATTCCAATTTGTTCTCTGTTTTGGTTGATTATTTCCAGTGTGTCAAATAGTTATAATTTAGCTTTCTCATAATTTGGTTAGGTTTAATTGTGTTGCTGTCCTGGGACTCTGTGGGTCTGTTTGTGTTTGTGAGCAGAGCCCCAGAGCCAGCTGGCTGTGGGGACTCTTCTCAAGGTTAATCTCTCTGTAGGTGAGGGCTTTGTGGTGGAATGTGTGGGCATGGCATGTGGTGGAATGTGTGGGTTTTGAGTTGTACACAAAGTATATTTTTGCAGAATTCTGCATGCAGAGTCTCAATTAACTGTTTGTCCCTTGTCCCATTTTGTGAATTCTTGGTTGGTGAGTGGACCTCAGACCTCACAACCATAGATGGCAATGGGTTCTATAACTGTTTGAAGTATTTTTAGCTAGATTCTGATTAGGATGTCAAGTTTTATGTTCCCTTTGATGGCATAGAAGGCCCTTAGATCGTTCACAGCCTTGTGTTAGTTACCTGTGGTGTTGATGTTTAGGCCGAGGTAGGTATAATTCTTTGTGTGAACTAGGGCAATGATGTCTAGATAGAATTTCTATTTGTTGTCCTGGCAACCATACCTTTTTTGGAACACCATTATTTTAGTTTTACTGAGATTTACTGTCAGGGCCCAGGTCTGACAGAATCTGTGTAGAAAATCTAGATGCTGCTGTAGGCCATCCTTGGTTGGGGACAGAAGCACCAGATCATCTGCAAACAGTAGATATTTGATTTACGAGTCCCCTCTCTCTCTCTCTCTCTCTCACTCAATGCTCTCTGTGACCAATAAAACTGACTGAATTAGAGGTGTGAATGTTTAAATGTTTAAATTGAATTGGGATCATTAACGTTTAGAAAGAAATCCCTACCTGAAAAACAAAGAATCTTTTGTGTTGTTTTTTTCTCCGCAAAATTCATATCACAGTGAAGTTATCACAAAACTACCACTAACTGTTACAGTGATGCTTGTACGAACTCGAACCCAGTCGGAGAGAAACACAGCAAGCAGAGGAAAAGGTCAATTCATCTCTTTACTTAGTCTTGACAAAAACAAGGCAACAGCACAAGAGTGCACTAAGCAAAACATAAGACCAAAGCACAGATACAAGCAACTGAGGAACATAAATAGCAAGGCAACCAGGTGAACAGAGAAGGTCATCAAAACCATGTGAAACCAATAAGTAATAATTAGGGTAACCTGGAAACTAGAACACAAGGCAAGGGCGCCCTCCAGCGGTAACCCAAGGGAACAACAATAAAATAAACGTAACTTGTGACAGGACCCCCCCACTCAAGGAACGGATCCTGATGTTCCACTAGGGGTAGCAGAGAGGCGACGAACTCCCGAATGAGTCCGGGATCCAGAATGTCCCGAGCCAGAACCCATGATCGCTCCTCAGGACCGTAACCCTCCCAGTCCACGAGATACTGAGTCCCACGACGGAACTGGCGACTAGAGAGGATGCGTCGCACAGTGTAGGCTGGCTGTCCCACTATCATGTGAGGCGGAGGTGGAGTCCGAGTTGCCGGAACCAGAGGACTGAACACCACAGGCTTGAGTCTGGAGATGTGGAAGTTGGGATGAATCCTCATTGACCGGGGAAGATGAAGGCGATAGGCCACTGGATTGATGCGCCGTAGAACCTTGAATGGCCCAAAGTACCGGGGTGCCAACTTCTTAGATTCCATGCGTAGGGGCAGATCCCCAGTAGACAACCAGACCATCTGGCCTGGACGCAGGAGAGGGTGAGAACGGCGATGACGGTTGGCCTGTCATTGAGCTTGAGCAGAGGACCTCAGGATCACTGACCGAGCCCTCTTCCAGGTGCAGCGGCAACAAGAGATGAGACGTTCAGCGGATGGAACCACCACTTCAATCTCCTGATCTGGAAACAGAGGAGGCTGGTACCCGTACAACACCTGGAATGGTGACAGGCCGGTGGAGGAACACTGGAGAGTGTTGTGTGTGTACTCCACCCAGGGAAGATGCTGACTCCAAGTGGCGGGGTTGGCAGACAGCACCGTAAGGCGGTCTCCAGATCCTGGTTCACCCGCTCTGTTTGGCCGTTGGACTGAGGGTGATAGCCCGAAGACAAACTGGCTGATGTCCCCAGAAGAGTACAGAACGCCCTCCAGAATCTGGAGGCAAACTGGGGACCCCGGTCGGAGACGATGTCCAGAGGAAGTCCGTGAATGCGTAAAACATGCTGAATGACTAGCTGAGCAGTCTCACGGGTAGATGGAAGCTTAGGCAGCGGAATGAAATGTGCCATCTTGGAAAAGCGGTCCACAATGACCAGGATGACAGTGTGGCCCTCTGAGGATGGAAAACCCATGATGAAATCCATAGAGAGATGAGACCAGGGTCGAGAAGGTGTTGGCAGCGGATGAAGAAGCCCCAGAGGCTGCTGACGAGGAGTCTTGTTCCGGGTGCATGTTGGACAGGCAGCCACGAAGGTCCGAGTGTCCACCTCTGCCGAGGGCCACCAAAACCTCCTCCTCAAAAACTCTAGTGTTTTCTGTCCTCCCGGATGAGAGGTGCGACCTTGAACCGTGCCACTGTGCCCAAAGAGGAACAAAAAGTCCGTTAGAAGGACAGCCGTCAGGAACTGCCTCCCTACCTTGCGCCTCCCTCACTACAGTCTCTATACCCCAGGACACCGGCACGAGGATGAGCGACTTGGGGATGATGGATCCAAGTGGCCGATCCTCACTGGAGCTGGGGAACTGGCGAGACAGGGCATCCGGCTTCACGTTCTTAGACCCCGGGTGGTAAGATAACATGAATCTGAACCGAGTGAAGAAAAGAGCCCAATGAGCCTGTCGGAGATTGAGGCATTTATCCTCCTGAATGTAGGCCAGGTTCTTGTTTTCCGTCTAAACCTTAAAAGGATGTTCCAAACCCTCCAACCAGTGCTGCCACTCCTCCAAAGCCAGTCTGACCGCAAGTGGCTCCCGATTGCCGACATCATAGTTCCGCTCCGCTGGAGTGAAACGTCTGGAGAAGAAGGCACGGGCGTGAAGATTTTGGTCTTTAGCTGAGCACTGAGACAGAACCGCACCCACGCCAACGTCAGAAGCATCCACCTCTACCACGAAGGGAAGAGAAGGATCCTCATGAACTAGAATGGGTGCAGGGAAAAAAAAATCTGGTCCTGGAACGCCCTCTCAACAGCAGAGGTCCAGCTTACATGCCCAGCCTTACATGCCCTTGGTGAGCGCTGTCAATGGCGCAGCCACAGAACTAAAGTCTCTCACAAATCTCCGGTAGAAGTTAGCAAAACCCCAAAAACACTGGACTTGCTTGACAGTGCTGGGCCGCGGCCAGTTGACCACCGCTTCTACCTTTTGGGAGTCCATCCGTACACAGCCTTGAGACACAATGTACCCCAGGAAGGAGATCTGAGGAACGTGAACTCACACTTTTCACATACAAGTGGTGAGAGAGGAGTCTTTGAAGGACCTGGCGTACATGTTGGACTTGTTCAACCATGGACCTGGAGAAGATGAGGATGTCATCCAGGTATACAAACATGAACTGGTGAAGGAAGTCGCGCAGCACGTCATTAACCAGGGCCTGGAAAATGGCTGGCGCATTAGTAAGTCCAATTTTTTTAAATAAACAAATACCTAACTGTTGCTAGCAGCTGCGTAGGCCCCCAACAACAGACATTAGATAGGAATCTTCACGCGAAAAAAGTGCCAATTACAGAAATGATGCAGTTGAGATGCAGCCATTGTCACTGGTAAAGGATGTCGGCTTCAATGCCCTGATGGCATATCTAGAACCAGACTACAAGATGCCATGTTGAAAAACTGTGATGGTCTGGTTTGTACAATGATTGCTCTGCAAGTACAAAGCGCAAGCTCTCAATCATCCAAATGGGGCGTTAACAACATATTGTGCGATGTCTATGAACACGCTGCCATATATCACTGCAACAAGTCATCACACTGATGAGAAGTGGGACATGGAGTCCCGTGTACTGACAATTGAGAACATGGAGGAGAGGGACACAGCAGAGAACCTAAAAATGGCATTAACTACCATCGTTGCTGAGTGGGTGGTGGACAGCAGTAAGGTAGCCTTGAGTAGATGCCTTCTGGTAGCCTGCAGTAGATAGAACTGTATTGTCACCTAGTGGTCATACACAACCCCATAACTGCATTAAGAATTCACATGTAATTTCTTATTGTTTAAACATTTAAATGATAAAAAAATGTCTGTTTAAACGTAAATATATTTTTTTGTCACATCCCTAGACTGAATCAGCCTCCAGAGGAAGGTCTCATGATGGATCGACTACACTGGGCCACGGTAGAAATGTGGTAATGATGTTAACTTTAACCTAGATGCTGAACCAGGAACAGCTCACATTCTGCTCTAGCCGGGGTCATGTTCATCAGGCACCAAACTGAAGAAAACGGAAGGAACTGCCTGCATTTGTCCAATAACAAACACCCATTTGTGGTGGTGGTGATTACTAACTTCAAGACATATGGTTATGATGAGGATGACTTTACGGCTGGTAATTGGTAATTACTTTCAATCAAAATTGATCAAATGTGTGTGTGAGGTCTCCCGGGTGTGTGCTGATAAAGCATCTTCAATACTCTCCCTTTCTACTCTTCCTCCTCATCCTCCTCCAAAAAAGTCCTCAGTGCTCTCCTCCTTCTAAACCTCGTCCTCAGGGTAAGAGATCCGGTGGACGAAACTCCTTCCTAACACGTACTGTTTAGTCATCGCTGTTAGATCTAATCAATCTGTAAAGTGACACGTGTTAAATGGGGTCTCCTCCCAGGGTGCTTAAGAGTCTTCAGTCCTCTCCTCCTCTATTAGTACTGTTTAGTAATCACTGCTAGACATCATCCCTTGAGCGAATATCAAGATGTCGGTTTACCGCAGTTTCCCTAAAAAAGTTTTCCCCAAAATTGCTCCCTGGTTCTCGAGTTCTTGAGAGCACCCTGCGGACATTATAGGATTTCCACCATGTTCCGTGTTCCAGAACTTCCATTCTCATTTACATAATAGAAGGTGCATCCAAAATACACGATAAGCATGATTTGCACACATTCATACACTGATGACTAATGGGATGAAGCGCTACACTGCACTGCACACACAGGCGCTCATTATTTACATCAGTCATTCTTTACATTTAATCTTTGATATATAGAGTTATTAGAGTGGTGCGAGTCATACAACCCAATCTGCAAACCTCTCTGCCAGAAAGCAAGCACTCCCATTCACAATCTTCTCGCAAAGTACAAATTGTTCTGTCATATTTTGCAAGATGGACTGTGGCCCAGCCAAAGACTCCCTCAGCCTGTAACTTCCACTCGGGCCTTCTGTACCTTAAAGCTTTTATCCTGATTAAAACGAATGGACCAGATCCCTCCCTCCTGCTTTCCTTCTGCAGAATTAAACGAGTGTGGAACCATCCATTTTTCTGTCCCACTTCACCCCTTCATAGACACCTCTCTGTTCCCCACTCCCCCTTTCTTTCTCTCTCTCTATTTCTTTCTCTCTCTTTCTCTCTGCTCACACGTTTTGTGTGAGTGTCAATCCGTCATATCAGGCTCACTGGAACAAATGTGCTGTGAGACTTGGATCAAAATGCCGTCTGTTCACAAACACACACGCACGCACGCACGCACGCACGCAGGCAGGCAGGCAGTACACTCGCACGCACGGAAACACACACGCACGGAAACACTCACACGCACGGAAAAACACACACACACACGCACGGAAACACACACACACGAAACACACACACACACACACGCACGGAAACACACACGCACGGAAACACACACACACGGAAACACTCACACGCACGGAAAAACACACACGCACGGAAACACACCACACGGAAACACTCACACGCACGGAAAAACACACACACACACGCACGGAAACACACACACACACACACACGCACGGAAACACACACGCACGGAAACACACACACACGGAAACACTCACACGCACGGGAAAAACACACACGCACGGAAACACACACCACCACGGAAACACTCACACCACGGAAAAACACACACACAAACACACGCACGGAAACCACACACAACACACGCAAACACACACACACACACGGAAACACACACACACACATGTGCAAGGAAACACACACACACACACACATACACACACACATTGGTTGGCAGAGCAAGCAGGCAGCAATGAGAGTCATAGAAGCAATCAGAGAGAAACTAACAGTTGAGCTACACAGGGATTCTTGGAAATATTCTCTGCTAAACTTTCACGCCTCTCTCTACCCTGCCTGACCATCTCTCTCTCTTGTTTTCTGTCTGTCTCTGTCTGTCTGTTTCTCTCTCTTTCGCTCTCTCTCTCCCCGCCACTTGCACACACACACACACACTCACACACACACTGTTCTCAAAAAGAAAAAATCCTCTTCTTGTGCAACCCTGCCTCTATGTTACACAAAACGCAATAATGCATGAATGACTCAACCGTGTGTAGGTGAGCGCTATGTCTTACGCCATATTGTACTGTGAACCAAGCAGCATTGAAGTGGAGTAGTCGGCTGTATACTGCTCTGTTCAGCTCGCTCCGTATTGTCAAAGACTTTATTTATATACCAATCAATAACACATTATTCAGCCGAGGCAGGAAGATTCAGCTGCTGACACACTCTATGGGTGCCCTACACTTCTAGAGCCTTTGATCAGTATTCTGTTCTGGAACACATGGGAACATAATTAACTTTATAGATTGCAGTTGTCCTCTAGCTGCACACTTATACTTCAACTCTCCCACACAAACTAATCAGAACCCCGACTACTCACTTACATTTTGAGTTGTATTACCTTTTCTAACCTTGTCCGGCCGATTTAAAGTTAAATGAACATTCTGTCCATATTTCTCATTATCAATTTGCGGAGGGAGGCATGTCCCAAACATTCTCCATGTAGCCTATACTTTGAAAGTCAAAAGGCTTCTCTTGAACTTCTACACTCTTGGGGGAAAAAAAGTTCTCTCTAGAACCTTAAAGGGTTCTTCTGCTGTCCCCATAGGAGAACCCTTTGAAGAACCGTTTGGGTTCCTTATTGAACCCTTTCCACAGAGGATTCAACATGGAACCCACTAGGGGCCTCTTATGGGGACAGCCGAAGAACCCCTAAGGAACCCTTTTTTTGAAGAGTGTATGAAGTAGCCTGGGTTCCCCTCTATCTCTATGTAACCACTTTGTCCTACAATAGCGTACCTTGCCAAAACAACCTATTAAAATGTTAATGGGGCCGACCACACCTCATTGACCTGCATTGCAATGACACACTTGCTGCTTGACTTTGCAATGAGGGTTCTCGCCTTGAGCCATAGTCAATGAAGGTTGGCACTGACAGACTTACAGACATCTCTCTATTTCTACAATACACCTTCCAGGCCAGGGAGGCCGAACTCATCTGGCCTTGCAGGCAGGATTGTTGGGTTGGGTTCAAATCCATTTAAATTTGAGTCAATTCAGGAAGTAAACTGAAATTCCAATTCCAAATTGTTGTCATAGAGAACCATTGGCGAGATTTGGAATTTCAGTTTACTTCCTGAATTGACGGAATGGAATTAACTTCAACCGTGTTCTACTGTCCCTGCTTGCCGAAGAGAGGGTCCAAGTCCTAGTTGAAACCAATAAAGCCTTGTTCACAGCTCTATTGACTGTTGTTCTTGTAATATATGATTAACCAATAGGGCCATTATACTGTCATACTGCACGTGCTGGGAAACTAACCCTCTTAAACTTGGTTAAGCTTCTCTAATGTCCGTGAGTTATTTACTCTGAAAAATAAGAACTTAACAAGGTCATGCAAGTTACTTGTTTCTGTTGACGTCAAAAACAACATAACAAAATGTCAAGTAAATTATATGGGGAGAAATTCGCCCAAGTAATATCACTGGCCTACATTAGCTTATTATTGTTGAGACCTCTGCCTTATGTCCATAACTGAACACATAACACAGAACATAGAACACATAAGCAGGGTTTGGAACCGGTTCAGGGAACAGAACCGAAAACCGGAAAATAACTATATTTGGTAACACTTCCTTTTAATTACATATGTAATTACACTATAACAAGTATTGTAGTTAACGTAACGACTCATAGTTACTTAAGTGATAATGCCCTCGAAGCCGGTGTTTAGAGGATATATTGGCATGGGTGTTGTTCATTGAGGGCCGGCAAACTGCCAATATATCCTCTAAACACCGGTTTCGAGGGCATTATCACTTTGCCAACATATTCAAATAATGTTTGACATATTTTTATTAAAAACCTTATTTTGATGAATTTACTCATACTATTTCATCCTTCCAGAAGATATAGTCCCGACACAAATCTAGCGTTGCCAGAGACGCGACCCAGTCGTTCAGTCTTTTTGTTCTGTATCTATGGACGCGACACAGACATTAGTTCTAAATGTTCCATTGCCATACCGGCTGGCAATGTTCTTATATCTTGCTTGCTAGCCAACTATGGCAAACTTACAGTCAAAACAAAAAGGGCAGCCAGAATAACAGCAAAGTAGCTGCGTTTGCATTTGTTTAAGCTGTTTTCTAGTGACATTTATTTGGATACATTCATAACAATGAGCTAATGAGGTGCGATTTCGCCTGGTATAGAAAATCTGCACACTCGTCAGGACACTGTTGTTCAGAGGAGCTAGCCAACAACACAGTTAACATAATCACTTCAAACTGAAGTTTAATTTGACCTTTTTTGAATTTACATTTCTTTGTATATATCCATAAAAAATTATGCCAGCTGATTCATGATTTCGACTGGCTGAGAAACGCTTCCTGTCTGTCTCGTCTCGACTCCAGACATGGTCATTACTATGGGACAACTGGAGATTTCATTTGAATATTTATACAATGTTGCAAATGTCAGAGAGACAGACATCAAGGTTTATACAAATCTCCGCTGTTGAAGTCTAAAAGAATGTGAGATAATGTCTAGATGCTTTTTATAGTGGAGATCAAGTTTATAAATTGCCTGGCTGGGCTGATGAGACAGTGGATTGTGCAGTGAGATTGAACAGAGTAAATAGGCATTTTAACATCATAGATTTAGCTGGTGGTAACTTGTTGAATAGACACCGGCTCGAATGCGGTTTTAACCAATCAGCATTTAGGATTACACCCACCCGTTGTATAAAATGTGATAACAACATGTAATTGGTAGTAATTACAGAAGTGTAACAATGAATGCGTGTTACCATGCTTGTTACAAATGGGTAGGTTGTGACAAAGGTTGGGATCCCATGTGGATGCACTGCGTGTCTGAGAGATTATCGCCTCAATAAACGCTAATTACTAAACCATGAATGTGCACTGTTCAAAATATATTTCCAGTCAGCATTGTTGCTAGCACTTGCCCCCAAAATAAAGGGTTAACTTGGTTGAGCTGACGAAAACAGATCTAATACAAGTGTCATCCCAGATAAGGAATAAGACACTATTTCAAAGCACATGTAATGTTTGCCTAAGTACAATGTAATTGCTAGATGTTACGCAGGTTTTAGCTAGTTAAAATGAAGTGTATCTCGAGGGGTACTTACTTGTAACTAATGTGTACCTTTACAGTACATTACCCATTCTGACAACCTGGCCCTCAATTTAAACCTTGTGGATGCGAGATCCAAGTGGGAGAATAAATACACTAGTACACCACAGAGTACATGTAATATCTGCATAAGTACAATGTTATTACTAGGTGTTATACAGGATTTGTCTATTTATAATGAAGTGTATATTGAGGGGTATCTACTTGAATTATAATGTACCGAGCCATTGGTGGGAAAAGTACCCAATTGTCATACTTGAGTAAAAAATTCAAGATACCTTAATAGAAAATGACTGAAGTAAAAGTAGAAATAATTTCACATTCCTTATATTAAGCAAACCAGATGGCACAATACATTTTTTTATTTTTATGGATAGCCTCCAACACTCAAACATAATTGACAAACAAAGCATCTGTTTAGTGATTCTGCCAGGTCAGAGGCAGTAGGGACGACCAGGGATGTTCTCTTGAGTGTGAATTGGACCATTTTCCTGTCGTGCTTAAGCATTCAAAATGTAATGAGTACTTTTGGGGAAATGTATTAAGTAAAAATTACCTTATTTTCTTTAGAACTGTAGTGGAGTAAAAGTAAAAGTAGTAAAGTAAGGTACAGATACCCCAAAATACCACTTAATTAGTACTTTAAAGTATTTTTATGATTCAGAGATTATTCAGACCCCTTGACTTTCCCCACATTTTTTTACAGCCTTATTCTAAAATGGATTAAATAAATAAAACATCTAATCAATCTACGCACTATACCCCATAATGACAAAGTGAAAACAGATTTTTTTTATTTTTATTTTATTATTATTTTTTTTACAAATGTATATAAAAAAAAAGAAATACCTTATTTTCATAAGTATTCAGTCCCTTTGCTTTGAGACTCAAAATTGAGCTCAGGTGCATCCTGTTTCCATTGATCATCCTTGAGATTTTTCTAGAACTTGATTGGAGTCTACCTGTTGTAAATTCATTTGATTGGACATGATTTGGAAAGGCACACACCTGTCTATATAAGGTCCCACAGTTGACAGTGCATGTCAGAGAAAAAAACATGCCATGAGGTTGAAGGTATTGTCCATAGGGCTCCAAGACAGAATTGTGTCGAGGCACAGATCTGGGGAAGGGTACCAAAACATTTCTGCAGCGTTGAAGGTCCCCAAGAACACAGTGGCCTCCATCATTCTTAAATGGAAGAAGTTTGGAACCACCAAGACTCTTCCTAGAGCTGGCCGCCCGGCCAAACTGAGCAATCGGGGGAGAAGGCCTTGGTCTGGGAGGTGACCAAGATCTGATGGTCTGACAGAGCTCTAGAGTTCCTCTGTGGAGATGGGAGAACCTTCCAGAAGGACAACAATCTCTGCAGCACTCCACCAATCAGGCCTTCATTGTAGAGTGGCCAGACGGAAGCCACTTCTCTGTAAAAGGCACATGACAGCCCGATTGGAGTTTGCCATAAGGCACCTAAAGACTCCCAGACCATGAGAAACAAGATTCTCTGGTTTGATGGAACCAAGATTGAACTCTTTGGACTGAATGCCAAGCGTCACGTCTGGAGGAAACCTGGCACCATCCCTACGGTGAAGCATGGTGGTGGCAGCATCATGCTGTGGGGGTGTTTTTCAGCGGCAGGGACTGGGAGACTAGTCAGGATTCAGGCAAAGATGAACAGAGCAAAGATCCTTGATGAGAGATCCTTGATGAAAGCCTGTTTCAGAGCGATCAGGACCCCAGACTGGGGGCGAAGGTTCACCTTCCAACAGGACAACGACCCTAAGCACACAGCCAAGACAACACAGGAGTGGCTTCGTGACAAGTCTCTGAATGTCCTTGAGGGGCCCAGCCAGCCAAACCCGATCGAACATCTCTGGAGAGACCTGAAAATAGCTGTGCAGCAACGCTCCCCATCCAACCTGACAGAGCTTGAGAGGATCTGCAGAGGAGAATGGGAGAAACTCCCCAAATACAGGTGTGGCAAGCTTGTAGCATCATACCCAAGATGACTCAAGGCTGTAATTGCTGCCAAAGGTGCTTCAACTAAGTTCTGAGTAAAGGGTCTGAATACTTATATAAATTTGATATTTATTTTTATATAAATTTAGCAACCCCAAAAACTTTTTTTTTTTGCTTTGTCCTTATTGTGTGTAGATTGATGAGATTTTTTTTTTTTAAATACATTTTTGAATAAGGCTGTAACCTAACAAAATGTGGAAAATGTCACAGGGTCTGAATACTTTCCAAAGGCACTGTATGCACATAATGTGACATAGTAAGCAATTTTCGGCACCACTTTTTGTATACAAAAGTACCGGAGAATCTCTTTAATAATAAACAACCATTCATAAGGATGGTCGTCAACATAAATACAATTTTATGTTGGAAGATTTTAAATGTTGTATTATTATTAGATGAAAGATATGGAAAGCCATTAAAGCCATTTTTGATTAAGCTGGCCCCGACTAGAAAATGTATTTTGATCGACAGAGAGTCGTCGTCTCTTCTTTCGACTAATCGATTAGTCAAAATTTTGAAACTTGTATTTTTCCATATATAGACACCCTATGTGTTTGAATAAAATCAACTATATGCACTGAGCTTGTCTGATTCTTTAAGCACACTGTTTGAAATAATTAATATAATAATTAAGACACACAAATGTAATTAAATAATTAAGACACACAAATGACTCAAGCGGGAGGGACCCCAATGGCCACATTGTAAAAAAAAAGACGGAGTCCCTGTGTGACTGGAACACGTTGTCTCTCTCTCCTCCCTGCTGCATCGAACAGGCACCACAGCACAGTCAGTGTTTATCACACTGTCCGTGCTGAAGCTGCAACATAATTACAGCCATTTAGTTTCTTATTTTTTTCTCTGAATTAAAAGTTATGTTACCGAAATAACTTATTTGTTTTGGAAAAACTTTCCCTATTCCCTCAACCCTTGCCCTCTTTACGTGAAACATGTTTGCATCACATGCACGTGACCAATAGGGCTTGACCATTAGGGCTTGACCTATAGCCTATCATAATGACATCTATAAATTGGTTATAACAAACTCGAACACCGTAACACGTGACAGCAAAATGGATCCGGAGGACGTGAAAAAGAAACTTGAAACGGGTGAACGTTTACTGGTTTTTCAGGAGGGAATGTGGAAGTCAGATGTGTGGAAGACATTTAGACTTAGTTGTGGAAATTACTGGAGCTCAAGAAAAGGAGGGTATAGGAGGAAGTGCTGAGTGAGTATTGTGTGCCAAACAACTGCTGTTGGATTACAATATTATACTTTTTTCTGACCATTTGGAACAGTGAAACAAGACAAAATTAATTAGAAGTGTATCAGAGAGTCTGTTATGACGAGAAAATATATATAAAGCCTTTATTACAGCAAAGAATTAAAACAGTTACATGCATTCATGAATTGCGGTTTATTTTTTGTTCAGAGCTACTTATCCAAAGCTTCCTTTGTTAATTCATTTTAAAACTAAAATGCTTGATTCCATTTCAAAGAATGAATGATTTGTATGCTGTGTGATGACATGAACGAATGAATGATTGATTGATATAGAAGCCTAAATATTGAAATATAGGTAAGGTACGGTATTAAGATTAAACCGGACGCACTTTTAGGACTGCAGCTCGATGGTGGTTATACAAGGCTACTACTGTAAGAAACCTACTAATGACATTACTTATTATAATGATGATCATAATAATAATTGTAATAATAACAATAAGAAGAAGGAGATCAAGAAAAATTAGGGTATACAAACAGACAGGTGCTGTTCGATAACAATATCATCTTTTCTGTCCGTTTGGAACAGTGTAAACATTGTAAACACGAAATAAATTATAAATAATATCAGAGAGTCTGTTCTAACGAAAAACAATTGTAAAGCCTTTAGCACAGCATTGCAAAGATGAAAAAGAGACGAATTTGTGAAATAGCTTTATCCAACATTTTGCGGCTGCGTGAGGCTTGGCGCTCACCGGATTCAGTAGGCTATTAACACAAACACGAACAGGCAACAGAGGCAGGATCTGTCTTATTTTTGTAGATTATATATGGATGATTTATAAAGCCATGCATGTTTAACTGTTAGGCTATTGATTATAGACCTAATTAAGTTGGTTTCCTCTCTACTCAATTTTCTTAGACAATTTTGGCAAGAGCTCCTCGTCTCCTCACTCCGCTGCATTGTTCGTCAACACTAATATGCTGGTTAACTTCGCTATTATGCACATAGCAACATATCGGGAAAGGCACCAATTCAACGGTTCACTGAAGATTATGTTTAAGAACCATAGACAGCGCTGGAGGTAGCGCATTTGTTCTAAAATAATATTATATTTATTAGTGTTGCACCATTATTCTTACATGATATAACCAATTACAATTTCAGTAGCACATGTCTTAGGGTGATGGACTGTGCCATCCACATGGCCTCTGTAATGGATTAGTCCACAGAGACAGGCACGAATCAGACATGTGACTTGAGCATGATACATTTGTTGATAATTTGCAACTGCTCGACTAAAGAAATCTCGGTCGACAAACAGCCTATTGACCAAACAATCGACCAGTCGACTAAATGGAGTCAGCCTCAGTTATTGATTTTGTCTGTGTACAATTTATACTTTGAGTGTATATTTGAATAATTATCTGGGTTCATACATCTATTAATTAGCATCGAAACAGTTTTGGTCAGTGTGACAGAATGTAGGCTAGGCACGTACACACCAGAAGAGAAGAACAAACCAAGGTGAGTATAAATCTTCTCTCCCTTCTCCCTGTCTCAGTCTCGGCTCTCACCTTTTTGTCAGTGCATGGTCAACCTCTTCATGTGTGTCCTGCTACAGCAGGGGAAGGAAGGAGAGAGAAATAGTTGTAGTCATAACCACAGCCTACAAAGACATAATGAAAAGTACAGAAAGGTCCACACACTATATGCTCTTTATACCACCTTTGATGCAACGTTTAAAAAGTTCTTCATTAGTCAAATATTGTCATTGAAGGTGAAATACAGAGCATATAGTGTGCAGGCCTTTCTGGTCTTCTCAGGAAAGGAGAGACTCATTATATTCCATAAAAATGTATTAGACTGATGATTGGCTGGTCTAAACGCAGTGGCAATTCCCAGGACCAGGAGCTCCCATAAGAATCCCTACATACACAGCTACTGACCTTGGATTGGTCAGTTATACAAGGAATGAACAAACTAAGATAAGTGTGGCAAGAGTGTTGACATATAGGCTAGGTACATATAGCAGAATTTTGTTGACTTTCTGCATCAATGTCTATAGGCTAGCATGTTTATCACAAAGCTTTTATTATAATCTTATCTCATTATGCCTGTCATCATGCTTCACACACACACACACTGAATATTTATTGTTGTAAACTGCCATGCTCAGACAAACGCACAGCTACTGTAACATCTGAGGATAAAAAAAATACATATGTTGACACCGGATAGGCGCTGTGAAATGTGTTGTTTTACTTGGTCATAACGTTACAAGGAAAAGTAAAAGGTAGCTACAAACGCTCAAGTGAGTTAAAAGCTAGAGTACTGTACTTACTTTTGCTTGTGGTGCTCTTCAGTGATGTTTCACAAAGGTGTCAGAATCCTCACCGAAATTCACATCTTTGGTCCTTCAGTTCAACACTGAAGCCCATGCATTTCCATTGTGTCTGTGTTTGTGTCAGAATCAGAGAATCCGTTTGTCTATTTACTCTAATGTAGATTAAGAGACCTGTGTTAGAACTGTCTGTCTCAAAGTCTGTGTGATTTAAATTTGTAGAGAGCTTGTTGAGTGTATGAGGCTGAAGTGAAATCAGTGTGAATATTGTATGTCTGTACTGTATTTGCCAGGTTGTGTGGTTGATGGTATGTCGATGCTGTGTAGTTCACAAGAGTCTGTGAGAGTAATCCATTAGTTCACCATGCGTTTCCGGGCTCCCTCTCTTCTCTGCTATTTCTGAGTGCCTCTACTCACTGACAGGACTGAATTTGAGCTCCGTCTGCTCTTACCATCCCTCCTTCCCCCTCGCCCTCCCTCCCAGTCCTCCCCCTTCCCCTTCCTCTTGGCTCAAACCAACCTGTCCTCTAGAACGGGAGGAGGAATTAACAGCCAGAAGGAAGGGTGGCCAATGTTATTATACATACCTATGAACTCTCAGAGAGAGCTAGAGAGAGAGAGAGATACCGCATTGTAATAGGCTAGATTGACTGTACTGTATGTAGCCTATACTGTTGTTGTTATGGGATGGGGGAAGAGAGAGAGAGAGATAGACAGGAGAAACATCCAACCATAGGAATAAATATACTTTACTGAGTAAGGTGTTGTTACGTCGTTGTTATGTGATTACTGAGTCATTGGCATTTACTGTTGTTTTCACGCCATCTCATCCGTTAATTCCTCCTTTGTTAACAACATTGTTACTAAACACGTAAAACCTTTGATCTCTTTATGGGGCTTCCTGGAGCGGCCTGTTGGTCATGAATACCACAGTCTATGACTAACTATTGGCAGTCAGCTTGGTCAACAACAGCATGTTCACAACCCACCTGGTTGAACACACATGTAGGTAGGTAGGTCACCATCGGGGCCTGTTTTGAATTATGTCAAGTTTTGTGACCCTTGTTAAATGCATTTTAAATACATTTGACTTTACTATACAAGAGAGAGAGAAAGTGAGTGAGTGTGTGTTGGTGTGTTTTAGAAACATACTTTGCTGCGTGCATTTGTGTGTGCACACTGTCTCTGTTTTCATGTCACCGCCACCAGCAAACAAAGGGTTTTACCAGGAGTGTTGTCTTTCTCTGCCTGACCATACCAGAGCAGCATGGCTCAGCTGGCCCTGAGCCAAACGATGTGGTATAGAGTTCCATGGAACGCAGACCGTGGGGGATAGAAGAAGGACGCCGGAATCGGATTTGCGCACATTCAACAAATCTGATCTAACAAAGTGGTCATCTTCAAATCTGTTATGAATGATGTGTTGTAACAGGGCCATAATGTGGTTACTAAAGTCCGATTTTGGATAAATTTAACTGTTTTCACTGCATAACATTTAGAAGTTGTTCTTTTTCAGGTTAAGAGTGACTGCTAAATGCTAACGCCCGTTCCTATAACTTGTTAGCATAGCTAGCATACAACAATCACTGGTAGTAGTCAGTCTTTTTAAACTGCAATGCAGTTTGTTGGGTGACGATGACATGAACATGTATTGGGGTTTACATCCATGCAAGCGATTTTTACCTCAACATAGTATGAAATACACATATAAACACTAGCCTAAATGTAGGCACATTTCTCTGGGGGGCAATGAGGAGATTCAGGATCTTTCCCCTAAGACATCTTTCCCACACAAGTTTCCATGGCATTACCATTGTTTGGGTCAAGCTCCGTTGACCTCTTCACCGCATCTGTAGAGACTCAGTGTTCCAGAGGGTCTCTGAAGCCAGAGAGCTATGGAACTAGAACAGTGCCAGATTATCCTCACATGTCACCGTCACCTTCAAACTATTCCATTGTTCTACCGATGGTTCTCATAAGTTAATGCAATATGATTATCCTGTCTCCTTTGGACATTGGCTTTGTCCAAAATGGCACCCAATTCCCTATATGGTGTACTACTTTTGACCGGAGCCTTATGGGCCCTGGTCAAAAGTAGTGCACTAAATAGGAAATAGGGTGCCATTTGGACGTTGCAATGTGTCACATTGCTGCAGTGCAGCATCAATCGCTGATCCACTTCTGATCCATTCAAATTAAACAGCAGTGCGTGAGCAGCGTATGGGAGGACGAACGAAGGCTTCCGGCCAAAGAACTTAATGAAATTACCTCAGGCAGCCCATAAAAAGCAAAGCTATGAGTCTTTAGGTCAAGCACTGGCGTAAATCCCTGAGAGGGAAAGGGGCATCTTGTGATGATAGTTTACACAGGAGGGAAACATTTGATTAAGCCTGGTCACTCAGACATGGAGGGTGTGAGTAGTCTGGTGTCTAAGAAAACAATAACACTAAACAATAAAACCATTGAGACACGATAACACTTTGACCAGTGAGACACACGTTTCATTCAACCACACTTGACTAGACAGTCAAGCACTGCATTGGAACACCACCACCATTCTAATGTTCCCTAGAAACGAATATATTGTCCATAATAGTAATAACACGTTGACAGAAAACGAGTGAGACACGTTTCATTTAACATTTAACCACGCTTGACTACACAGAGTCACACACATTGAACCACCGCCTCCATCACTCACTGTGCAACAGTCCGCAGGCAGATCTGTGTAGGCTATGCGCATGGAAAGTGAATGCGCATGTCTAACGAAGTTAGGAATGTACTATAAACTCACTCCACAGCTAGCTTGAAATGTTGCGGATGGAGCCGTTCAGTTGTTACCTTTTTGCCGGCTCAACCCGTTGGAACGTTGTCAAGGAGGGCGGTCACGTTTGTTACGAAGCAGAGGATCACTGGTTTTAGCCCAGTACGGGGCAGTCGAACAGTGGAGGAAGCTAAGCTGTTAGCAGCACACTGACCCCCGTTACACATGTATGCGCTTAACAATAAACACATCTGGAGACATCGCATCATTTTTGGAGACATCATTTTTTTTTTTTATCAGCTTTAATTAAAAACAGCTCTAAGATGATTTTCTCTTTCATGAGATACAGACAGTTGCTTTGCACCATCAATATCTTTATTTCATATTCAGTAGGCTTGTTTTTTTATATATTTCCCTAGTTTTTGGGATCAAAAGAGTTGATTAACATCAATACATTACATCACAAATGACTGAGAATTGATTTGAAGGAATTCACAAAACAAGAATATCACATTGTTCACCCCTTCCACATTTCATTTCAATGGTTCTTCTCCCTATTTAGTTTTGTTCGAACTTGCCTCCCGGTCGTTAGCTTCTATTACAGTATTAAGATAACATTCTATAATGACCGTATACCCTACGGATAAAAGTTCCACCACAGACGTTCCTTTTATTCAAGAGTACGTTTAAAAATTGTTTAGTGTCTGTTAGATCTTTCAGGCAGAGTTTAATTGAAAATGTCTTTCAATTAAAGGACACATAGATTATGCTTCAGGATGTTAAACTGGTGTGGCCTCATAAAAAAATATAGGGTGACATCCTATGTAGGGCTACGTTTCACATCTTTTATTTTTGCATTACCTGTAGATGGTGAGGAGTGACGTCACTTGACCGGTTGAGCTGTCGTGCTGGCCATCTCAGAAGGGGTTGGCGGCAGGGGGTGATCTCTCATTGTACTTGTGTCTCCGGCTCCTTCTGGGTCCCCGTTGGAGGACCGTTCACATATATTAACCTCGCTCTCAGGAAGAAAAGAGTCGAAAATTGTCTTCTTCTTTTGCGCTCTCACTCTCCTTCTCGCTCGATGACTGAATGGTCTCTCTCAGATTTCTTGTCTTCGGCCTTCTGCTGTTTGCGTTCCTGTTCTGCTGGTTCTTCACTGGAAGCTGCCTGTCTTAGAAGGAGTGGCTTTGGCTTTGTGGCCAAGGGATCCACAGAGCCAGCACTTGATGGTTGTACATTCTTTGGCTTGATGGTCAGCAAGGTTACAGATGAAGCAGCTACCGGTCTGGTGTAGAAACCCTACCACTGTAGATGCCCAAAGCGATTGCGTTCTGCACCTTTAACAGCTCTCCTGTCCTTCCCCTCTTCACCTTCACCCTGTACTTTCTCACTCCGTACCAGATCCCATACTTATGGACGGGCTTCACAGCTGGCTGTAGAATGGTGCGATATCTTTTGATGAAGGTTCTTCTCATCGATGTTCATTGAGGATTCCACCTGCCAGTACTTCCACTTCTCATCCTGTGACTTGGTTGCATAGATTCCAGGAAGTGGTGCAAAGACGTCTCTGCTTTGAAAACTAGTTCACGTTCCTTCCTATTAGCTAAGGCTATGAAACTATAGATGTCACTGGTATTAATCCAATGAGACTCAAACAAAAGGTTATCCCCAACATATTCTCCACTGGGGGCCTCGTCTTCCCCCACATATCTCAGCCGGGTCCAGTACTTGCCAAAACTTCCAGAGCTTAGGTTGGCTGATCACTGTGGAAGATAAGGAGGGTGGACCATGGCTTACTGTCGCGTCCTGACATTGTGTGTTTACTAGTTGAGTTCAAGTGAATTAATTGCCAGGGCTGCACTTTCACAAAAGAGTGAATGAGTGTTTGCTAACTAACTGTCAACAAACTATAGCTGGCTAGCTAAGCATCACAACTGAAAGGTGTCTCTGTGATGCTCAATTTTCCAAGCATATAGCAGCTCTTGTTCCAGTTCTAGATCCACCACAACTTTTTACTTGAGTAGGAACCAACCAACATGAAACCCATAGAATTATAATTAACCAGTGGTGTAAAGTACTTAAGTAAAAATACTTAAATGGTTGTTTTGTGTATCTGTACTGTACTATACTATTTATATTTTACTACTTTTACTCCACTACATTCCTGAAGAAAATAATGTACTTTTTACTCCATACATTTTCCCTGACACCCAAAAGTACTTGTTACATTTTGAATTCTTAGCAGGACAGTAAAATGGTCCAATTTACACTTTTCAGGAGAACATCCCTGGTCATCCATACTGCCTCTGATCTGGCAGACTCACTAAACACAAATGCTTTGTTTGTAAATGATGTCTGCGTGTTGAAGTGTGCCCTTGGCTATCCAAAAATGGGGAAAAAAACAATACAATTGTGCCATCTGGTTTGCTTAATATAAGGAATTTGAAATGATTTATGCTTATATATATTTGATCAATTAAATTGACTTTTGATACTTAAATATATTTAAAACCAAATACTTTTAGACTTTTTCTCAAGTAGTATTTTACTGGGTGACTTTCACTTTTACTTGAGTCATTTTCTAACAAGGTATCTTTACTTTTACTCAAGTGTGACAATTGAGTACTTTTTCCACCACTGAGAATTAGTAGAATGGACATCCCCATTCAGGTCAATTATGCCATGATGGGTGGACTGGTGGCCATTTTGAGTGTCCCCATAGTTTTTCTCATTCTATTTCTATGGTGAAACCCAAGTGCAAACATCTCAATGTTCTCAATCAGAACTCTGTGGTTTCTGGCTGGACATTCTCCCACATGTTGAGGCTCATTTCCAGCTCAGCATTGGAGTAGGGTATCGAGGCCAGAAATGAAATGACAGCGGTTTTCATCTGAGATGGTTAGGCAGCATCCCAAATGGCACCCTATTCCCCAAGTGTGTGTTGGTGGACGATGTAAGGAATAGGGTGCCATTTGGGACATATCTTTGTCTCTTATGCAAAACCTTTCAGCAGCTACTCTCACAGACCTCCTCGTTCTAATGGCGGTGTTGAAAGCTCTGCAGTACACTCCGTTGCATAATGGTCAACAAATCAATCATGTGGTCAATCCTGGACTGATGGACGTTCCTTAGTTAATTCGTTCCCCGCCCTGGGGGATGTGGAATACATTGAGCCAGACCCAAAGCCAGTCTGTCAGTCTGCTTTTCTGCCTGATGTTCCAAGAAGTTAAGAACCCTTGGCCTTGAGTCCACCAACACACACACACACACACACACACACACACACACACACACACACACACACACACACACACACACACACACAGAGTCGAGTTCCGTTTGAGTTCTCCAACCAATATGGCTGCCTGGCGAACGGAGCGTCGGTCCATAGAGATGATTACTGTTTTACGAGACACTTTATATTCTCCACGCGGGCCGAGGGGCGAAAAGTTCATCCAAGCAGATGGGGCAAGAAGTGGGCCACAGGCCTTGAGGAGGGGAGGGATGCCAGGTAGCACACTAACACACACTAGTGATGAGTGGGTTGACACATAATCCGCAGTCATATCGAGGCGGGCGTGTTTGGGGTCATGAAATATTATGTGGATGAAGGGCGCGTGGGTGAATAAAGAGGAAACAATACATAAAAACATCCATAAATGTAAAATTCTTGTGAAATTGATATCTATTGGCTACATTGAGGTTTTTCTTTCATTCTTTTTAGGCTATCTGGCATGAGTGCGTAAGCCTATAAGGTTTAGGGCCTAACTGTACGCGCGCCAAATAGCTTACACTCCAAACGCCAAATGCTTTTGGGAACGGGCAGAAAAAGTTAATGTCATCCACTGGGGAAAAAAAACACAAAGTCAGAGTTGAATTCAATAAAAGAAAATCTGCGAAATGGAAAATAATGACAAGGGGGGGCCAGAAACGTAATGTTTGGGAAAGATTTGGTGAGGTGGTAAAAGAGGATGATAGCAGTGTTATGTATGATGATTACTATTTTCATTATTTTCCGGTCTCCATTTCGCAGCTTTACTTTTAGGTTTTACTGCTAACCTACAGAGCATTACATGGGCTTGCTCCTACCTATCTTTCCAATGTGGTCCTACATACATACACGTACGCTAGTCACAAGACACTGGAGGCAGGGCTATAGAGCTCCATTTTTATGGAATGGTCTGCCTACCCATGTGAGAGACGCAGACTCGGCCTCGACCTTTAAGTCTTTATTGAAGACTCATCTCTTCAGTAGGTCCTATGATTGAGTGTAGCCCAGGAGTGTGAAGGTGAACGGAAAGGCACTGGAGCAACAAACCGCCCTTGCTGGTTCCCCTCTCTCCTCTGGGATTCTCTGCCTCAAACCCTATTACAGGGGCACTGGCTTACTGGTGCTCTTCCATGCCGTCCCTAGGAGGGGTGCGTCACTTGAGTGGGTTGAGTAACTGACTTGATTTTCCTGTCCGCGTTGGCGCCTCCCCTGGGTTTGTGCCGTGGGGGAGATCTTCGTGGGCTATACTCAGGATAGTAAGTTGGTGGTTGAAGATATCCCTCTAGGGGTGTGGGGGCTGTGCTTTGGCAAAGTGGGTGGGATTATATCCTGCCTGTTTGGCCCTGTCCGGGACGGCATGGAACGGGGCCACAGTGTCTCCCGACCTCTCCTGTCTCAGCCTCCAGTATTTATGCTGCAYTAGTTTATGTGTCAGGGGGCTGGGGTCAGTCTGTTATATCTGGAGTATTTCTCCTGTCTTATCCGGTGTCCTGTGTGAATTTAAGTATGCACTCTCTAATTCTCTCTTTTCTCTCTCTCTTTCTTTCTCTCAGAGGACCTGAGCCCTAGGACCATGCCTCAGGACTACCTGGTCTGATGACTCCTTGCTGTCCCCAGTCCACCTGGTTGTGCTGCTGCTCCAGTTTCAACTGTTCTGCCTGCGGCTATGGAACCTTGACCTGTTCATTGGACATGCTACCCTGTCCCAGACCTGCTGTTTTCAACTCTCTAGAGACAGCAGGAGCGGTAGAGATACTCTGAATGATCGGCTATGAAAAGCCAACTGACATTTACTCTTGAGGTGTTACTCCAAGCCCTCTACATCCACTGTGATTATTATTATTTGACCCTGCTGGTCATCTATGAACATTTGAACATCTTGACCATGTTCCGCAATGATCTCCACCCGGCACAGACTGAAGAGGACTGGCCACCCCTCATAGCCTGGTTCCTCTCTAGGTTTCTTCCTAGGTTCCGGCCTTTCTAGGGAGTTTTTCCTAGCCACCGTGCTTCTACACCAGCATTGCTTGCTGTTTGTGGTTTTAGGCTGGGTTTCTGTACAGCACTTTGTGACACCAGCTGATGTAAGAAGGGCTTTATAAATAAATTTGATTGATTGATTGATTGTGAGGCGCTATAAAAATCGCTGTACAAATTCGCCAGTCACAGGACGGGGACTTCAAATAGCTCGTCAATGGAACTGTAGCTTACTGAACAGATGGGTTCACTTGAAACTGAAATCTGGACACTGACTGTTGGTCTATAACCTCTCACATAGTCTTAATATTAACTCCTGCAGAATTAAGCATTTCTTGCAGTAAAATGATACACTAAATGTAAGTTCTGAATAGGGAACAGGAGTGGAGAAATAGGATGTCTTTCTTTCAACATCTGTAGAGGTGCTATCTTTATCAGCATCATAAAAAGCTGATAGTACATCAACCACATAAAATATACATCCAAGCTGAACTGAAATATGATCAGAAACATATCATTCCCACAGCTTTTTATTTCCTCGCAACCGATCAAACTGATGTCCTTTGGAAATGGTTAGAATGGCGTCAGCTATTTTCTTTTATTATTTTGAATTGATCAAAATGGGGGTATTTAGAATACCATATACAGTGGGGAGAACAAGTATTTGATACACTGCCGATTTTGCAGGTTTTCCTACTTACAAAGCATGTAGAGGTCTGTAATTTTTATCATAGGTACACTTCAACTGTGAGAGATGGAATCTAAAACAAAAATCCAGAAAATCACATTGTATGATTTTTAAGTAATTCGTTTGCATTTTATTGCATGACATAAGTATTTGATACATCAGAAAAGCATAACTTCTATTTGGTACAGAACCTTTGTTTGCAATTACAGAGATCATACATTTCTGTAGTTCTTGACCAGGTTGCACACACTGCAGCAGGGATTTTGGCCCATCCTCATACAGACGTTCTCCAGATCCTTCAGTTTCGGGGCTGTGCTGGCAATACGGACTTTCAGCTCCCTCCAAAGATTTTCTATTGGGTTCAGGTCTGGAGACTGGCTAGGCACTCCAGGACCTTGAGATGCTTCTTACGGAGCCACTCCTTAGTTGCCCTGGCTGTGTGTTTCGGGTCGTTGTCAAGCTGGAAGACCCAGCCACGACCCATCTGCAATGCTCTTACTGAGGGAAGGAGGTGTTGGCCAAGTATTCGCCGATACATGCCCATCCATCCTCCCCTCAATACGGTGCAGTCGTCCTGTCCCCTTTGCAGAAAAGCATCCCAAAGAATGATGTTTCCACCTCCATGCTTCACGGTTGGATGGTGTTCTTGTTGTACTCATCCTTCTTCTTCCTCCAAACACGGCGAGTGGAGTTTAGACCAAAAAGCTCTAGTTTTGTCTCATCAGACCACATGACCTTCTCCCATTCTCCTCTGTCATCCAGATGGTCATTGGCAAACTTCAGACGGGCCTGGACATGCGCTGGCTTGAGCAGGGGACCTTGCGTGCGCTGCAGGATTTTAATCCATGTCGGCGTAGTGTGTTACTAATGGTTTTCTTTGAGACTGTGGTCCCAGCTCTCTTCAGGTCATTGACCAGTCCTGCCGTGTAGTTCTGGGCTGATCCTCACCTTCCTCATGATCATTGATACCCCACAAGTGAGGTTTTGCATGGAGCCCAGACCGAGGGTGATTGACCGTCATCTTGAACTTCTTCCATTTTCTAATAATTTCGCCAACGTTGTTGCCTTCTCACCAAGCTGCTTGCCTATTGTCTGTAGCCCATCCCAGCCTTGTGAGGTTACAATTATATCCCTGATGTCCTTACACAGCTCTCAGGTCTTGGCCATTGTAGAGAGGTTGGAGTCTGTTTGTTGAGTGTGTGGACAGGTGTCTTTTATACAGGGTAAGAGTTCAAACAGGTGCAGTTAATACAGGTAATGAGTGGAGAACAGGAGGGTTTTAAAGAAAAACTAACAGGTCTGTGAGCCGGAATTTTACTGGTTGGTAGGTGATCAAATACTTCTGTCATGCAATAAAATGCAAATTAATTACTTAAAAATCATACAATGTGATTTTCTGGATTTTTGTTTTAGATTCCATCTCTCACAGTTGAAGTGTACCTATGATAAAAATTACAGACCTCTACATGCTTTGTAAGTAGGAAAACCTGCAAAATCGGCAGTGTATCAAATACTTGTTCTCCCCACTGTAGGTACAGACCATTGAACAGAACAAGGCTGATGTCAGTAACTTCATTTGGACAAAAATGCAGATAGAACCTTATCATCCCAAGCTCTTGAAATAGCCTACCAAAAGGTTGGAATTTATAAGCAGAAACATATCCGAATTAGTTTAAAAAATTGGGCATTTTCTATATTAGTGTATTGGTTAGGGTGAGGTGCAGGCCTCAGATTTTCACTGTATCACATGTAGTCTGGCTGTTGCGGATGGGTTATTGGCAATTGCGGGCGGGTGCGGGTGAACGAACACCTGACACGCGCACCACTAACACACACACACAGAGGTAAATAGCAAAGACATATGTGGAATTTGGACATATTGTGCTCGATGGATGTCCTGGGGCCTGCCTCGATTGTTGTCCTGGGGCCCTGCCTGGGTGGATGTCCTGGTGCCCCACCTCAATGGATGTCCTGGGGCCCTGCCTGGGTGGATGTCCTGGTGCCCCACCTCAATGGATGTCCTGGGGCCCTGCCTGGGTGGATGTCCTGGGGCCCTGCCTGGCTGCACTTTATTTTATTACCAGGGGGGGCAACCAAGACCGAGTTTGGGAAACCCTGCCCTACGGTACTGCCCAGGGATACAGTGATTTATGGCAGAGTAGCAGATTTATGGCATGCGCCTGTCGCAGAGAAATGCAAACGCCAGCTGGCTGGCAGAGCGCCGGGCCATCTCAATGCCCTTGTTGGCGTCCTCCTCCCACTGGAACATCCAACTCCTCCACTGTGTGACCACCGTTGTCCAGGGGAACATTTGGATGACTACCTTCAAATTAACTCTCATCTGACGCACCAGGGGTGTCCCCTTTGTGTGTCCTAAATTGTTTCCACGGAGGTGGATGACTATGATATATTCACAGTCACACCTTGCCTTGGCGAGAGAGAATATTTCAGAACCCTTCCGCTGAGAACAGCTCATCCATATTTCACACTCCTGTAGTCATCTGGCCAGCTACATTGTATAACTGTGTAGTAAGTATTTGCTTCAGTATTTGTTTCCTTGCTCTCGCCAATGATCAGTAGGATTATGAGCTGGGATTTTATCAATCAACGCACGACATTGTGAGGGTTCAAAAGCTGTTGCTGTTATTATAATATAATGTATAATAATGTTGCATAATCATCCTTCCGGTGTATAAACCATGGAAATTAAAAACTAAACAAAATATGTTTTAAGTGAGAATAGTCATTGGTCTGAAGCCAAAAAAGAAAGGAAAATCACAAGCACCACAATCCCTATTCCACCCATGTTCCACCAAGGTTTTCCAGCACACAGCTATGCCCTACTACAGTAGCTATGTTGGTATTGTACTTCAAACTATGTGTCGGCAGGTTGCTTAGGGTTCAAACCTTCTCAAACAGTCTAATTCATACTCTTCAGAGGGGTAATGGACTTTACAGTCCCCTGTTATTAAAATGATGTATTCGGTATATACAAAACATTAAGAACACCTGCTCTTTCCACGACATAGAGTGACCAGGTGAATCCAGGTGAAAGCTATGATCCCTTATTGATGTCACTTGTTAAATCCACTTCAATCAGTGTAGATGAAGGGGCGAAGACAGTTTAAAGAAGGATTTTGAGATATGAGATATGGACTGTGTATACGTGCCATTCAGAGGGTGAATGGGCAAGACAAAAGACTTAAGTGCCTTTGAAAGGGGTATGGTAGTAGGTGCCAGGTGCACCAGT
This sequence comes from Salvelinus sp. IW2-2015, assembly GCF_002910315.2. Taxonomy (NCBI): domain Eukaryota; kingdom Metazoa; phylum Chordata; class Actinopteri; order Salmoniformes; family Salmonidae; genus Salvelinus; species Salvelinus sp. IW2-2015. The sequence continues at coordinate 29,691,304 of NC_036857.1, forward strand.
TTGAGTGTGTCAAGAACCGCAATGCTGCTGGGTTTTTCATGTATAATTTGGCTGTATGTATTTTTAGATATAGGCCTATTATAAATGTGTATTTATTGCAAAAGGAAATACAAGGACAAACATCACACATTATTTTGACAGAGATAACGAACTGTCCATTGATCAGGACAGCAATTGATAAAACAGGACCATGTTTGAAACAGAAGTGGTTCTGAGCTTTGTCAATATTACACAGGTAAGCTAACAGTGACAGAAATCAGGAATGCAGATAGGCTCTATCGATCTGAGCTACTGTCTCCAACATGGTGTTATGTTTGGCACCTACTGATACAACATTTTTCTATTACATGTTTTGCTAAGATAAAGGTTTAAGTAAATACAGGAATGCACCACATTACTACAATATGAAACAGATCAAGCCTGATGGTCTTATTAGTCTAAAAGAAAAGCTTGCTTTCATTTAATTAAAAAAGCATTAAAAAGTAGCATAATGGGATAATGTCTTACTGTGGTGTGTGAATAATCCAAAAGTACAATACCAACATAGCTACTGTAGTAGGTCAAAGCTGTATGCTGGAAAACCTTGGTAGAGCATGGGTGGAATAAGCATTGTGGTGCTCGTGAATTTCCTTTATTTTTCAGACCAATGCCTATTCTCACTTAAAACATTGTTTTTTTGTTTTTAATTTACTGTAGCTCATCATTCAACACCATAGTGCCCTCCAAGCTCATCACTAAGCTCATGACTCTGGGACTGAACACCTCCCTCTGCAACTGGATCCTGGACTTCCTGACGGGCCACCCCCCAGGTGGTGAGAGTAGGCAACAAAACATCTGCCACGCTGACCCTGCTTAGTCCCCTCCTGTACTCCCTGTTCACCCACAACTGCGTGGTTCCACACGACTCCAACACCATCATTAAGTTTGCTGACGGCACAACTGTGGCAGGCCTGATCACCGGTGACGATGAGATAGCCTACAGGGAGGAGGTCAGTGAACTTGCAGTGTGGTGCCAGGACAACAACCTCTCCCTCAACGTCAGTAAGACCAAAGAGCTGATCGTGGACTACAGGAAATGGAGTGCTCGAGCACGCCCCCATCCACAACGACTGGGCTGCAGTAGAGCGGGTCGAGAGCTTCAAGCTCCTCTGTGTCCAAATGACTAATGACTTCAAATGGGCCACACGCACATGACAGCGCCTCTACCCCTCAGGAAGTTGAAAAGGTTTGGCATGGGCCCTCAAATCCTCACAAAGTTATATAGCTACACCATTGAGAGCATCTTGACTGGCTGCATCACCGCCTGGTATGGTAACAGCACCACCCTCGATTGCATGGTGCTACAGAGGGTGGTATGGACAGCCCAGTACATCACTGTGGCTGAGCTCCCTGCCGTCTAGGACCTCAATATCAGGCAGTGTGAAAGGAAGGCCTGGAAATTCGTTAAAGACTCACAGCATGATGCTGCCACCACCATGCTTCACCGTAGGGATTATGCCAGGTTTCCTCCAGACGTGATGCTTGACGTTCAGGCCAAAGAGTTCAATTTTGGTTTCATCAGACCAGAGAATCTTGTTTCTCATGGTCTGAGAGTCCTTCACGTGCGTTTTGTCAAACTCCAAGCGGGCTGTCATGTGCCTTTTACTGAGGAGTGGCTTCCATCAAGCGTCTCTCCATAAAGGCCAGATTGGTGGAGTGCTGCAGAGATGATTGGAGCTCTGGAGCTCTGTCAGAGTGACTATTGGGTTCTTGGTCACCTCCCAGACCAAAGCCCGTCTCCCCGATTGCTCAGTTTGGCTGGGTGGCCAGCTCTAGGAAGAGTCTTGGTGGTTCCAAACTTCTTCCATTTAAGAATGATGGAGGCCACTGTGTTATTGGGCACCTTCAATGCTGTAGAAATGTTTAGTACCCTTCCCCAGGTCTGTGCCTCGACACAATCCTGTCTCGGAGCTCTAACGACAATTCCTTCGACCTCATGGCTTGGTTTTTGCTCTGACATGCACTGTCAACTGCGAGACATTATATAGACAGGTGTGTGCCTTTCCAAATCATGTCCAATCAATTGAATTTACCACAGGTGGACTTCAATCAAGTTGTAGAAACATCTCAAGTAAGATCAATGGAAACAGGATGCAGCTGAGCTCAATTTCGAGTCTCATAGCAAAGGGTCTAAATATAATTATATAAATAAGGTATTTCTGTTTTTTATTTTTAATACATTTGCAAGAATTTCCCAAAATCTGTTTTCGCTTGATGAGGATTTGTTTTTATTTAATTATTATTATAATTATTTTTAGGCTGTAATGTAACAAAATGTGGGAAAAATAAGGGGTCTGAATACACTGTATATCCTGATGCCTAGTCACCTTACCCCTATACATACCCCACTTCTAAAGACAAAGTTGTGCCCCTGCATTTCACTGTACTTGTGCATGTGACATTAAAACGTGAAACTACTGCAACATGTTAACACCATCTTTTCACATGTGAGGAGAATAACAAATCAAAGTTTATTTGTCATGTGCGCCGAATACAACAGTGAAATGCATACTTACATTTCAACCCCACATGTGAATATGGAAATTCCACATCTGAAAGTGAGATTTTCACAATTGGAGTTTTCTTAAATATGAAACTGCAAATTAGATTTTCACTTTCAAATGCAAGATTACATGTGAAAAACAATCACATGTAAAAAAAACTACATGTTATTCTCCTCACATGTGAAAAGTGGTGTTAACATGTGAACTCTAAATGTAATACATGTGAAAATATGGTTTTACGTGTGAAATTCAAGCTCAACATGTGAAAATAGCTACTTCACATGTGAAAATGTGATTTTAACACGTGAAACTACAAATTTGACATGTTTTTTTGACGTGCTTCTCCAAAAACGATTGTTGGAACTTCAATGTCTCCCAAAACAATTAGCTTTTTTTCCACGCTTGCAATCCCCCCATCTGTCCCCTTCTGCAACTATTCCATTGTAAACAGGAGGGGAAAGAACAGGACAAACCAGAGAGACAGTAATTCAAGCATGAAAACTGGATGGAACACAGTGGAAAAGAGAGAGAGAGAGAGAGAGAGAGAAAGAGAGAGAGAGAGAGAGAGAGAGAGAGAGATGAGGAAAGAGTAAGAGAAGAGAGAGAGATTCTAGTGCCGTCATTGTAAATCGTATACGTTCGTATGGTTCTGATTATATATGCATGACTTCATAATCTCCTACATTGTATGCATATGTAGCGGGTTTCTTATGTACCACAGGAGAACCAAGAAATGAAGAGCGACACTACGGCTGTCTTTTAGGCTTTTATGTTGATCTGCAATAGTAAGTTGTTCTACACAGGAGCATGAAGAAAGGTAAAACACATATCCTGTCTCACATCCCCAATACATTGCTAGGTGCTTTTAGTGTTGACAGTACCAAAATACAACAACTCATGTACAAAAATACTGCAACATAAACAAGTTACAACGTGAAATCGCATATATTCCATTCGACCTTAGAGGACCAAACTACATCTCCCATAATGCAACGCCAGCACCAGTCGGCAGCTTAGCTAACCGTCTGCATCACAGAAAGGCATGCTAGCTAGCAACAGCAGCACTTTTAGCACTCTGTAAACTACATTAATAACAACAATAAAACTCTGAAAGTGACATGTTTCAATAGCATCACACTCCCTTATAACAATATCTACAGCATTAACCTTGGGATGTTTTATTTATTTCACGTTATGGACTTCTACAAAGGAGTAATCTACAACACATACCTTTCTCTCTCAGTGTTTTTCTCGGACTGAGGAAGCGGGAGCTACGTGTAGTACCAGGGTGTTAGTAGGTGACACAAGCACCGGATGAAATAAAATACATTTAATGAAATAAAACCCGAAGATGTTAACATCATTCAGCTACTGTAGCTGCCTACCTAACATCAACAGGCAGCACCAGTAGCGCAKCAATTAAAAATAGACACCAAAAGTAAAGTTCCTGGCGATCATAGCGATCTGACTCTCCCCCTCTGTCTGAACTTGGAATATTCCTGTTCGCGGGRTTTGGCCACTGACCCTCAACCTGGTTGTTCTGTTCTGCGTTGTGTACTATTCTAATAATTTGAAGTTTGATGGAATAACCATTTTAACTATACTACACATACATGTCTTATACATGACATGATCAAGATAAATCAGACCAACATGAATCAGCTTCTACAATGTGATGGTTGTAGGAGGGAAAGGCTGTGCAGAGTGTGCTGCATTCAGGAGGGAGTGTATTTACAGTGTGTGGATTGAATATGCAGATGAGGAAAAATAATCTGCCCCAAATGGCATCCTATTCCCTATACAGTGCCTTGCAAAAGTATTCATCCCCCATGGCGTTTTTCCTATTTTCTTGCATTACAACCTGTAATTTAAATAGATTTTTATTTGGATTTCATGTAATGGACATACACAAAATAGTCCAAATTGGTGAAGTGAAATGAAAAAAATAACTTGTTTCAAAAAATTATAAAAAATACAAAACGGAAAAGTGGTACATGCATATGTATTCACCCTCTTTGATATGAAGCCCCTAAATTTTGATCTGGTGCAAGCAATTACCTTCAGAAGTCACATAGTTAGTTAAATAAAGTCCACCTGTGTGCAATCTAAGTGTCACATGATCTGTCACATGATCTCAGTATATATACACCTGTTCTGAAATGCCCCAGAGTCTGCAACACCACTAAGCAAGGGGTACCACCAAGCAAGCGGCACCATGAAGACCAAGGAGCTCTCCAAACAGGTCAGGGACAAATTTGTGGAGAAGTACAGATCAGGGTTGCGCTATAAAAATATATCAGAAACTTTGAACATCCCACGGAGCACCATTAAATCCATTATTAAAGAATGGAAAGAATATGGCACCACAACAAACCCGCCAAGAGAGGGTCGCCCACCAAAACTCACTGACCAGGCAAGGATGGCATTAATCAGAGAGGGAACAAAGAGACCAAAGATAACCATGAAGGAGCAGCAAAGCTCCACAGCGGAGATTGGAGTATCTGTCCATAGGACCACTTTAAGCCGTAAACTCCACAGAGCTGGACTTTACAGAATAGTGGCCAGAAAAAAGCCATTGCTTAACTTCTTATGGCTGCAGGGGCAGTATTGAGTAACTTGGAAAAAGGTGCCCATTTCAAACGGCCTCGTACTCAATTTTTGCTCATACAATATGCATATTATTATTACTATTGGATAGAAAACACTCTAGTTTCTAAAACCGTTTGAATTATATCTGTGAGTAAAACAGAACTCATTTTGCAGCAAACTTCCTGACAGGAAGTGGAAAATCTGAAATCGATGCTCTGTTCTAGGGCCTGCCTATAAATGTCCTTCATATATATCAGTATACATGCACTTCATACACCTTCCACTAGATGTCAACAGGGAGTGAGAGAAGAAATGGAGTGTATTACTTGATCTGGGGTCAAATAAAAGCTCTTGGCATGACGTTCTAACACGGCGATTGCATTAAGAACTAGTGTATCTATCATTTCCTATACAACATGTATTTTTTAGTAATGTTTATGAATAGTTATTTGGTCAGAATATGTGAGTGTCAGAAAAATATCCGGACGTTGTGGGAAAAAGATGCTACGTTAGCACAATGTATAACCACTGATTTCAGCTCTAAATATGCACATTTTCGAACAAAACATAAGTGTATGTATAACCTGATGTTATAGGACTGTCATCTGATGAAGCTTATCAAGGTTAGTCAAAAATTATATATCTTTTGCTGGTTTGTTACGATCGCTAACTTTCGCTGCTGGTAAATGGCTTGTGTTTCTGGCTATTGTGGTAAGCTAATATAATGCTATATTGTGTTTTCGCTGTAAAACACTTAATAAATCGGAAATATTGGCTGGAATCACAAGATTCCAGCCATTATTTGCTGTACACCATGTATTTTTCGGAAATGTTTTATGATGAGTATTTAGGTATTTGACGTTGGTGTCTGTAATTACTCTGGCTGCTTCGGTGCTATTTCTGACGGTAGCTGTGATGGTAGCTGCAATGTAAAACTGATTTATAGCTCAAATATGCACATTTTTCGAACAAAACATAGATTTATTGAATAACATGTTATAAGACTGTCATCTGATGAAGTTGTTTCTTGGTTAGTTTGGTTGGTTCTTGGTTAGTTAGGTTGGTTTTGTGCATGCTACCTGTGCTGTGAAAAATGTCTGTCCTTTTTTGTATTTGGTGGTGAGCTAACATAAATATGCGTGGTGTTTTCGCTGTAAAACATTTTAAAAATCGGACATGTTGGCTGGATTCACAAGATGTTTATCTTTCATATGCTGTATTGGACTTGTTAATGTGTGAAAGTAAAATATTTCTAAAAAATATATTTTGAATTTCGCGCCCTGCACTTGAAGTGGCTGTTGTCATATTGTGCCCGGCTTCGGGCTTGCAGCCCAAAGAAGTTAAAGAAAGAAAGAAAGAAGCAAACACGTTTGGTGTTTGCCAAAAGGCATGTGGGAGACTCCCCAAACATATGGAAGAAGGTACTCTGGTCAGATGAGACAAATTGAGCTTGTTGGCCATCAAGGACAGCGCTATGTCTGGCACAAACCCAACACCTCTCATCATCCCGAGAACACCACCCCCACAGTAAAGCATGGTGGTGGAAGCATCATGCTGTAGGGATGTTTTTCATCGGCAGGGATTGGGAAACTGTCCAGAATTGAAGGAATGATGGATGGCGCTAAATACAGGGAAATGGGACGGAGGTTCACCTTCCAGCAGGACAATGACCCTAAGCATACTGCTAAAGCAACACTCGAGTGGTTTAAGGGGAAACATTAAAATGTCTTGGAATGGCCTAGTCGAAGCCCAGACCTCAATCCAATTGAGAATCTGTGGTATGACTTAAAGATTGCTGTACACCAGCGGAACCCATCCAACTTGAAGGAGCTGGAGCAGTTTTGCCTTGAAGAATGGGCAAAAATCCCAGTGGCTAGATGTGCTAAGCTTATAGAGACACACCCCGAGAGACTTGCAGCTGTAATTGCCGCAAACGGTACAAAAGATACTACAAAGTATTGACTTTGGGGAGGTGAATAGTTATGCATGCTCAAGTTCAGTTTTTTTTGTCTTATTTCTTGTTTGTTATACAATAAAAAATATTTTCCATCTTCAAAGTGGTAGGCATGTTGTGTAAATTAAATGATACAATCCCCCCAAAAATACATTTTAATTCCAGGTTGTAAGGCAACAAAATACAAAAAAAAATGCCAAGGGGGGTGAATACTTTTGCAAGCCACTGTATACTGCACTTTTTTGATCAAAGCTCTGTGGGCCTTGGTCAAAGTAGTTCACTATATAGGAAATAGGGTGCCATTTGGGACACAAGATACAGATGCTGTGGGAGGGTGAATGGGAGTCATTTCACAGAGCCAAATCTTTGGGTCTCTGTACTACCTACCACTTGTATTGACGAAACTAGCTGCTTGCGTGTGTGTGTCTGCACATGCGTGTGTTTGTGTGCGTGTATGTGTCCGCACGTGCTTGTGTGTCCTGTCTTCTGTCTCTTCTTGTAGGGAGTTCCTATGCTGATTATTGGCTGCAACCAATTAGAGGCCTGAAGAGAGGAGAGGAAAGGCGATATGAAGGTAGAGGAACTCCTTTGTTTAGATCTAGCGTAACTGTCTGAATCCCATTATAGCATTAGTAAACCCGGGGGAGAACAGCTGAATAAAAGGCAGAAAGAGAAATCAAGAGAGATGGAAAGCAGGCGAATGAAAGACAGATGTGGAGATAGATGGATGGCCAGATGGCACATACGATAAAGGTGTATCAATCTCACATCACCATTACAAAAGGATCTAGACACACAAATAGAAGCCCAAAGATCTATATCACATGTCAAACTCTCCACCGAGTGTCTGCGGGTTTTCACCGCTCCCTTGTACTTGATTGAGGAATTAAGGTCACTAATTAGTCAGCAACTCCCCACATCTAGTTGTCTAGGTCTTAATTGGAAGGAAAAAACAAAAAACTGCAAACACTAGGCCTTCCATGGAATGAGTTTGACACCCCCTGGTCTATATAATCGAACAGGAAGACTCCAACAATATTGATGGATTGACCAAACTTTCCTCCTGGACATTTTAGAGTATGGAGCCAATGTAAAGACAATGTAAACACTGTGAAGACAAAGTATAGACCAAGTTGTAAATAAACCTCTAGAAAGCTCTGAGCATAAGCCCCAATTATGTTTATAATGATGTACATAAACTGACTATATGTATAATATAGTAATTCAGAAAGGAAACACCACGTGCACGTTTAAAGATGCACTATGGAGAAATCGCTACGCCGTTTCCTGGTTGCTAAAATGCTAATAGTTTGCCTAATTTCAGTTTATGTAACAAAACAAGCATGTAGGCTATAGTGTCGAGAATCATTGTGCCATCTAAACCGCTGTGAAATATATTTTCCGTAGCAATTTTGTTTTGTATTTTTAGCTGTTCCAAGCTGGTGTACAAAACCGAAAGTAAAAAACGCAAAAACAAAACTTAAGAACGGGAAGCATTGAAATAGCGCACATAGAAAATATATACCGTTTCTTTGACTTGCTTTCAATGAGAATGGCAGATCAGAAAACAACAAGCATAGTGAGTAACTGCTAGTTACAGCTAGTTAGCAGCAAGAGACACCAGCGCATGCATGCATGCATGTGACATCTGGCATCAAGCAAGCACTGGTCAGGTTAAGTAGACTGCATATACAGTGCCTTCAGAAAGTATTCATAGCCCTTGACTTATTCCCCATTTTTGTGTTACAGTTTGAATTCAAAATTGATTACATATATCTCACCCATCTACACTCAATTCCCTGTAATGCCAAAGTGAAAACATGTTTTTAGACATCTCCCAGTGTCTGGTGTAAAGCAGACTTAACCAGGTTTTGCCTGTGCTTAGCTCCAGTCTGTTTATTTTTTATCCTGAAAAACTTCCCCGTCCTTAACAATTACAAATATACCCATAACATGATTCAGCCAACACAATGCTTGAAAATATAGAGAGTGGTTCTCAGTAATGTTATGAAGAAGTAATGCAATGCTCTACTTTCTGGCTACCCGGATAAAGCACTAAATAAACTTCAGTTAGTGCTAAATACTAGAACCAAGAAATTTGATCATATTACTCCAGTGCTAGCTTCCCTACACTGGCTTCCTGTTAAGGCAAGGGGTGATTTCAAAGTTTTACTGTTAACCTATAAAGCGTTACATGGGCTTGCTCCTACCTATCTTTCCGAGTTGGTCCTGCCGTACATACCTACACGTACGCTACGGTCACAAGACGCAGGCCTCCTAACTGTCCCTAGAATTTCTAAGCAAACAGCTGGAGGCAGGGCTTTCTCCTATAGATCTCCATTTTTATGGAATAGTCTGCCTACCCATGTGAGAGACGCAGACTCGGTCTCAACCTTTAAGTCTTTACTGAAGACTTATCTCTTCAGTAGGTCATATGATTGAGTGTAGTCTGGCCCAGGAGTGTGAAGGTGAACGGAAAGGCTCTGGAGAAACGAACCGCCCTTGCTGTCTCTGCCTGGCCGGTTCCCCTCTCTCCACTGGGATTCTCTGCCTCTAACCCTATTACAGGGGCTGAGTCACTGGCTTACTGGTGCTCTTTCATGCCGTCCCTAGGAGGGGTGCGTCAGTTGAGTGGGTTGAGTTACTGACGTGATCTTCCTGTCTGGGTTGGCGCCCCCCTTGGTTTGTGCTGTGGTGGAGTTTTGTGGGCTATACTCGGCCTTGTCTCAGGATGGTAAGTTGGTGGTTGAAGATAACCCTCTAGTGGTGTGGGGGCTGTGCCTTGGCAAAGTGGGTGGGGTTATATCCTTCCTGTTTGGCCCTGTCCGGGGGTATCATCGGATGGGGCCACAGTGTCTCTTGACCCCTCCTGGCTCAGCCTCCAGTATTTATGCTGCAGTAGTTTATGTGTCGGGGGGCCAGGGTCAGGTTGGTTATATCTGGAGTACTTCTCCTGTCTTATCCGGTGTCCTGTGTGAATTTAAGTATGCTCTCTCTAATTCTCTCCTTCTCTCTTTCTTTCTCTCTCTCGGAGGACCTGAGCCCTAGGACCATGCGTCAGGACTACCGGGCATGATGACTCCTTGCTGTCCCCAGTCCACCTGGCCTTGCTGCTGTTCCAGTTTCAACTGTTCTGCCTGCGGCTATGGAACCCTGACCTGTCCACCGGACGTGCTACCTGTCCCAGACCTCCCAGACCTGCTGTTTTCAACTCTCTAGAGACCGCAGGAGCGGTATAGATACTCTTAATGATCGGCTATGAAAAGCCAACTGACACACTTCTGATTATTATTTGACCATGCTGGTCATTTATGAACATTTGAACATCTTGGCCATGTTCTGTTATAATCTCCACCCGGCACAGCCAGAAGAGGACTGGCCACCCCTCATAGCCTGGTTCCTCTCTAGGTTTCTTCCTAGGTTTTGGCCTTTCTAGGGAGTTTTTCCTAGCCGCCGTGCTTCTACACCTGCATTGCTTGCTGTTTGGGGTATTAGGCTGGGTTTCTGTACAGCACTTCGAGATATTAGCTCATGTACGAAGGGCTATATAAAATAAACTTGATTTGATTTGATTCAATGGATAAGAAGTTAATGCTTTACCACGTTACTTTAGTGCCTTGTTGCAAACAGGATGCATTTTTTAAAACATTTTTTATGCTGTTCAGGCTTCTTTTCTTTTCACTCTGTCAATTAGCTTAGTATTGTGGAGTAACTACAGTGTTGACTGTTTTAAAGTCACCATTGGCCACCATTGGCCCACCCTGAGCGGTTTCCTTCTTCTCCGGCAACTGAGTTAGGAAGAACGCCTGTATCTTTGTAGTGACTGGGTGTATTGATACACCAACCAAAGTGTAATTATTAACTTCATCATGTTCAAATTATATTCAATGTCTGCTTTTTTATTTTATAGGTGCCCTTCTTTGCAAGGCATTGGAAAACCTCCCTGGTCTTTGTGGTTGAACCTATGCTTGAAATTCAATGCTCGACTGAGGGATCTTACAATTATCTGTATCATTGTAGTCATTCAAAAAAAACTTTTTACTCCTGAACTTATTTATGCTTGCCATAATGAAGGGGTTGAGTACTTACATTTCAGCTTTTCATTTTTTATTAATTTGTAAACATTTCGAAAAGCATAATTCCACTTTGACATTATGGGGTATTGTGTGTAGGCCAGTGACGACAAATCAAAATGTAATCCATTTTAAATTCAGGCTGTAACACAACAAAATGTGGAAAAAGTAAAGGGGTGTGAATAGTTTCTGAAGGCACTGTAAGTAGAATGTGAATCCAATTGGTGCAATTCCCGCTAATGCGATCAGCTGATGCTACCACACTCAGGTTTCCCTACTGAACCGGCTTTGCTTTATTTCCTGCCAAAACCAGCACCTGCATGTAGATGTGCTGCTGTTTTTTGTTTTGCACTGAATATATACATGTATTTGAATGTACTTTATGATTAGCCCTCCTCGTAGACTATAACCTGGGGTTGATTATCTTACGCGTCATCGAACTGAATGAATGAATGAACAAATTAAATAATTAACGAATTAATGATTGAGCCAAAAAAACTAAAAAACAACCAAGAAATGAATGAATAGTTTATTTAATGGTTTATGTCAAGTCGACTTTAGCTACCCATTCCTTACGTTCTATTATGAGGTTTTGAACGAGCTAATTCATCTTTGCACAGGTTGTATTGCTACATAGGTGAGTGGTGTGTTTTGTATCATAAATATGTTCACGTCTGTAGGCTACGAGAGGTGACAGGAGGCGACAGAATGTTCAGGTCAATGTTCCATCTGGTGCCAAGGTGTGTGTGTTCCAGTGTGTGTCCGTGTGTGTGTGTGCCTCTGTGTGTGTGTGTGTACGGTACATCTTCCACATACAGTCCACATACTTCTAATATCCAGAGTACATGTATGTGAGCGCTGACATAATTCACTTAATTATTATGATGATTATGTTTGTTTGTGAGTGGAAGTGGATAATGTGGCTGTGGTTGAATGAGAGTGTTGTCAGTGGGAGCCCTGAGCGGAACAGGAAGAGACAAGGAAAGAGGGAGAAGGAGAGAAAGGGAGTGGGGTGGATAGTGCTCTGTTAGGGAGGGGAGAGGGAGACAAGAGAAGGACTTCTGTGGTATTTTTACACGTCAGCGTGGTTCCAAGACTGAGTGATAATGTGTGTGCGCTTGTGCATGTGAGTGTCTGTCCATCCGTCTGTCTGACAGTGTCTCTGTCTGTGTGCCTCTGTGTCTGCATCTGTGTGAGTCTGCGTGTGTTTACGTCTTGAATTACTGGGTTCTCCTCTGGTGTATAATTTATTCCAAACCATTACGCCTAATGTTCTAAATGTCACCCGATGATTCAACGGACGTCCTTAGAAATGTCTGGCCTATGAAAACAAGCCGAGGTGCGTTTAAAGGCCCAGTCCTGCGTTTTCCACTAATTTGACTTACTATGGGACAAAGTTACAGGTACATTTACATTACATTTAAGTCATTTAGCAGACGCTCTTATCCAGAGCGACTTACAAATTGGTGCATTCACCTTATGACATCCAGTGGAACAGCCACTTTACAATAGTGCATCTAAATCTTTTAAGGGGGGGGGGGGGGGGGGGGGGGGGTGAGAAGGATTACTTTATCCTATCCTAGGTATTCCTTAAAGAGGTGGGGTTTCAGGTGTCTCCGGAAGGTGGTGATTGACTCCGCTGTCCTGGCGTCGTGAGGGAGTTTGTTCCACCATTGGGGGGCCAGAGCAGCGAACAGTTTTGACTGGGCTGAGCGGGAACTGTACTTCCTCAGTGGTAGGGAGGCGAGCAGGCCAGAGGTGGATGAACGCAGTGACCTTGTTTGGGTGTAGGGCCTGATCAGAGCCTGGAGGTACTGAGGTGCCGTTCCCCTCACAGCTCCGTAGGCAAGCACCATGGTCTTGTAGCGGATGCGAGCTTCAACTGGAAGCCAGTGGAGAGAGCGGAGGAGCGGGGTGACGTGAGAGAACTTGGGAAGGTTGAACACCAGACGGGCTGCGGCGTTCTGGATGAGTTGTAGGGGTTTAATGGCACAGGCAGGGAGCCCAGCCAACAGCGAGTTGCAGTAATCCAGACGGGAGATGACAAGTGCCTGGATTAGGACCTGCGCCGCTTCCTGTGTGAGGCAGGGTCGTACTCTGCGGATGTTGTAGAGCATGAACCTACAGGAACGGGTCACCGCCTTGATGTTAGTTGAGAACGACAGGGTGTTGTCCAGGATCACGCCAAGGTTCTTAGCYCTCTGGGAGGAGGACACAATGGAGTTGTCACTCACTTCAAACACATACTGGCTTTGAAGTGAGGTTAAAAACTGCCAAAATAATGTAAATGAGGGATACAAAGTATATTGAAAGCAGGTGCTTCCGCAAAGGTGTGGTTCCTGAGTTAATTAAGCAATTAGCATCCCATCATGCTTAGGGTCATGTAAAAAATGCTGGGCAGGCCATTCTTTTGAACATTATTTTGGCTACCGTGGCTATGCCCCCATAGGATGACAACGCCCCCATCCAAAGGGCACGAGTGGTCACTGAATGGTTTGATGAGCATGAAAGCAATGTAAACCATATACCATGGCTGTCTTACTCACCAGATCTCAATCCATTTGAACACTTGTGGGAGTTTCTGGAGCAATGCCTAAGACAGCGTTTTCCACCACCATCACCAAAATTCCAAATGATTGAAGAATGGTGTCGCATCCCTCCAAGACTTGTAGAATCTATGCCAAGGTGTATTGAAGCTCTTCTGGCTCGTGGTGCCTCAACGCCCTACTAAGACACTTTATGTTGGTGTTTCCTTTTTTTTGGCAGTTACCTGTACATACTAACACTCTCCCACAGACAGTGTAAATCTAAGCTGTATTTGGCTCATTAGTGCTGGTTTTGGATAGAGAGACTATGTGCACATCCCAAATGGCACCCTATTCATTATTTAGTGCACTACTAGTAACTACAGAGCCCTATTGGCCCTGGATAAAAGTAGCGCACTGAATACGTAATATGGTGCCATTTAAGACACAAACAACAGGGTTAGCCAACAAGAGGTGTCGTCATAATAGAGAAAGGCCAACTTGACGAACTTTCAGGAAATTAAATGTAATTACAGAACAGACATTACTCTGCAATTACCCTATCTTAGAGAAATCAATGTGATTTTCAAACATTACATTTACCATGCTTTCATAGCACTGCCATCATGCAAAGAAAGCATAGGCTACATACAAATACCATAACCCGATAATACGTTTTGCTATAAAGATTTTTATCAGCAAATAGCCCATCTCAGGCAAACACATACTGGCTTTGAAGTGAGGTTAAAAAATGTGGGAACAATTTATGTTCTTGAGCAGATTTGAAAGTTTCCTGTGTCTAAGTCCTTGGAAGAGCTGTTTCTCATTATTCAACAGCAGAGAGGAAAGGGGAAGGAGAGGGTCGGAGGGAGAGAGGGAGGGAGGAGAGGAGGGATGAAAGGAAGGAGAGGAGTGAAGGAGGGAGGCTAATGGAAAGAAACCAAGGCGATACACAGAGCATCAAAAACACTGAATGGACAGTGAGCTGTTTTGTTTGTTTTTTATCTGGAAAATGTAGTGGTTACAGTATGTAGTGATACAAGGTTAAATGGAAGAGAGATGGAGATATATAGGGAAGGGGAAAGAGAGAGGGGGAGGAAGAGAGAGCGTGCAGCGCACTGGTCATCCGCAAAGCCAACACCTGCTTTGGCCGCCTTTCCTTACAGTTCTCTGCCGCCAGTGACTGGAACGAATTGCAAAAATTGCTGAAGCTGGAGACTTACATTTCCCTCACTAACACTAAACATCAGCTATCTGAGCAGCTAACCGATGGCTGCAGCTGTACATAGTCCATCTGTAAATAGCCCACCCAATCTACCTACCTCATCCCCATATTGTTTTTATTTACTTTGCTGCTCTTTTGCACACCAGTATCACTACTTACACACCATCATCTGCTCATCATCATCTGCTTATCTATCACTCCAGTGTTAATCTGCTAAATTGTATTTACTTTGCTACTATGGCCTATTTATTGCCTTACTTCCGCATGCCATTTACACACACTGTATGTAGACTTTCCTTTTTTTCTATTGTCAAATCAAATTTTATTTGTCACATACACATGCGCTTTTTAGCAGATGTTAATGCGAGTGTAGCGAAATGCTTGTGCTTCTAGTTCCGACAATGCAGAAATATCCAACGAGTAATCTAACCTAACAATTTCACAACAATTACCTTAAACACACAATCTAAAGGAATGAATAAGAATATGTACATAAAAAATACATGAATGAGTGATGGTATAGAACGGCATAGGCAAGATGCAGTGGATGGTATAGAGTACAGTATATACATATGAGATGAGTAATGTAGGATATGTAAACATATAAAAGTGGCATTGTTTAAAGTGGCTAGTGATACATTTATTACATACATTTTTCCATTATTAAAGTGGCTAGAGATGAGTCAGTATGTTGGTAGCAGCCACTCAATGTTAGTGATGGCTGTTTAACAGTCTGATGGCCTTGAGATAGAAGCTGTTTTTCAGTCTCTCGGTTCCTGCTTTGATGCACCTGTACTGACCTCGCCTTCTAATGATAGCGGGGTGAACAGGCAGTGGCTCGGGTGGTTGTTGTCCTTGATGATCTTTTTGACCTTCCTGTGACATCGGGTGGTGTAGGTGTCCTGGAGGCAGGTAATTTGCCCCCGGTGATGCGTTGTGCAGAACCTCACTAACCTCTGTAGAGCCTTACGGTTATGGCGGAGCAGTTGCCGTACCAGGCGGGTGATACAGCCGACAGGAAGCTCTCGATTGTGCATCTGTAAAAGTTTGACAAGCCGAATTTCTTCAGCCCCTGAGGTTGAAGAGGCGCTGCTGCGCCTTCTTCACCACGCTGTCTGTGTGGTTGGACCATTTCAGTTTGTCCGTGATGTGTACGCCGAGGAACTTAAAACCTTCTACCCTCTCCACTACTGTCCCATCGATGTAGATAGGGGGGTGCTCCCTCTGCTGTTTTCCTGAAGTCAACGATCATCTCCTTTGTTTTGTTGACGTTGAGTGTGAGGTTATTATTCACTCAGTTGTTGGTAATCAAGCTTACCACTGTAGTGTCGTCTGCAAACTTGATGATTGAGTTGGAGGCGTGCATGGCCACGCAGTCGTGGTGTGAAACAGGGAGTACAGGAGAGGGCTGAGAACGCACCAGTGGGGCCCCCACCCCCGTTGCACAGGGCGGGGTTGAGACCCAGGGTTCATCTTGATGACGAGTTTGGAGGGTACTATGGTGTTAAATGCTGAGCTGTAGTCGATGAACAGCATTCTGACATAGGTATTCCTCTTGTCCAGATGGGTTAGGGCAGTGTGGCCCTACTCATTCTCTTCAGTAGGTCCTATGATTGAGTGTAGTCTGGCCCAGGAGTGTGAAGGTGAATGGAAAGGCTCTGGGCGCAACGAACCGCCCTTGCTGTCTCTGCCTGGCCGGTTCCCCTCTCTCCACTGGGATTCTCTGCCTCTAACCCTATTACAGGGGTTGAGTCACTGGCTTACTGGTGCCTTTTCATGCCGTCCCTAGGAGGGGTGCGTCAGTTGAGTGGGTTGAGTCACTGACGTGATCTTCCTGTCTGGGTTGGCGCCCCCCCTTGGGTTGTGCCGTGGCGAAGATCTTTGTGGGCTATACTCGGCCTGTTCTCAGGATTGTAAGTTGGTGGTTGAAGATATCCCTCTAGTGGTGCAGGGGATGTGCTTTGGCAAAGTGGGTGGGGTTATATCCTTCCTGTTTGGCCCTGTCCGGGGGTATCATCGGATGGGGCCACAGTGTCTCCTGAACCCTCCTGCTCAGCCTCCAGTATTTATGCTGCATTAGTTTATGTGTCGGGGGCTAGGGTCAGTTTGTTATATCTGGAGTACTTCTGTCTTATCCGGTGTCCTGTGTGAATTTAAGTATGCTCTCTCTAATTCCTCTCTTTCTCTCTTTCTTTCTCTCTCTCGGAGGACCTGAGCCCTAGGACCATGCCTCAGGACGACCTGACATGATGACTCCTTGCTGTCCCCAGTCCACCTGGCCGTGCTGCTGCTCCAGTTTCAACTGTTCTGCCTGTGGCTATGGAACCCTGACCTGTTCACCGGACGTGCTACCTGTCCCAGACCTGCTGTTTTCAACTCTCTAGAGACCGCAGGAGCGGTAAGATACTCTTAATGATCGGCTATGAAAAGCAACTGACATTTACCCCTGAGGTGCTGCACCCTCGATAACTACTGTGATTATTATTATTTGACCATGCTGGTCATTTATGAACATTTGAAACATCTTGGCCATGTTCTGTTATAATCTCCAACCGGCACAGCCAGAAGAGGACTGGCCACCCCTCATAGCCTGGTTCCTCTCTAGGTTTCTTCCTAGGTTTTGCCTTTCTATGGAGTTTTTCCTAGCCACCGTGCTTCTACAACTGCATTGCTTGCTGTTTGGGGTTTAGGCTGGGTTTCTGTACAGCACTTTGAGATATCAGCTGATGTACGAAGGGCTATATAAATACATTTGATTTGATTTGGTGTGATTGCGATTGTGTCGTCTGTGGACCTATTGGGGCGGTAAGCAAATTGGAGTGGGGTCTAGGGTGTCAGGTAGGTGGAAGGTGACATATGGTCCTTGACTAGTCTCTCAAAGCACTTCATGATGACGGAAGTGAGTGCTACGGGGCGGTAGTCATTTAGCTCAGTTACCTTAGCTTTCTTGGGAACAGGAACAATGGTGGCCCTCTTGAAGCATGTGGGGACAGCAGACTGGGATAAGGATTGATTGAATATGTCCGTAAACACACCAGCCAGCTGGTCTGCTCTGAGGACGCGGCTGGGGATGCCTTTTGGGCCTGCAGCCTTGCGGGGGTTGACACGTTTAAATGTTTTGCTCACGTTGGCTGCAGTGAAGGAGAGCCCACAGGTTTTGGTAGCGGGCCGTGTCAGTGGCACTGTATTGTCCTCAAAGCGAGCAAAGAAGTTGTTTAGTCTGTCTGGGAGCAGGACATCTTGGTCCGCGACGGGGCTGATTTTCCTTTTATAGTCCGTGATTGACTGTAGACCCTGCCACATACCTCTCGTGTCTCAGCCGTTGAATTGCGACTCTACTTTGTCTCTATACTGACGCTTAGCTTGTTTGATTGCCTTGCGGAGGGAATAGCTACACTGTTTGCATTCGGTCATGTTTCCGGTCACCTTGCCCTGATTAAAAGCAGTGGTTCGCGCTCTCAGTTTTGCGCGACTGCTGCCATCAATCCACGGTTTCTGGTTTTGGAATGTTTTAATAGACGCTGTGGGTACGACATCGCCGATGCACTTGCTAATAAACCCGCTCACCGACTCAGCGTATTCGTCAATGTTGTTGTTCGCCGCAATGCGGAACATATCCCAGTCCACGTGATCGAAGCAATCTTGAAGCGTGGAATCCGATTGGTCGGACCAGCGTTGAACAGACCTGAGCGCTGGAGCTTCCTGTTTTAGTTTCTGACTATAGGCTGGAAGCAACAAAATGGAGTCGTGGTCAGCTTTTCCGAAAGGAGGGCGGGGGAGGGCCTTATATGCGTCGTGGAAGTTAGAATAGCAATGATCTAGGGTTTTGCCAGCCCTGGTAGCACAATCAATATGCTGATAGAATTTAAGGAGCCTTGTTTTCAGATTAGCCTTGTTAAAATCCCCAGCTACAATAAATGCAGCCTCAGGATATGTAGTTTCCAGTTTACATAGAGTCAAATTAAGTTTGTTCAGGGCCAACGATGTGTCTGCTTGGGGGAGGATATATGCGGCTGTGTCACGATCGTCTTGTGAAGAGAGAAAGGACCAAAACGCAGCGTGTGAAAAATAAGACATCTTCTTTTTATTTGAAGAAGAAACACGAAACCAAACACTTTACAAACTAACAAAACAACAAACGACCGTGAAGCTACAAAACGAAAGTGCACACACAAGCTACTAACGTTTAGACATAGACATTTACCCACCACCAGCTAAAGCCTATGGCTGCCTTAAATATGGCTCCCAATCAGAGACAACAATAACCAGCTGTCTCTAATTGAGAACCAATTCAGGCAACCATAGACRTTCCTAGYCACCTACACTGAACACTAAACCATCTACTCTACTTAACCRCCTAAACCATACAACACCCTAGACAATACAAAAACACATACTACACCATGTAACAGTTGTATTCTCATCTCCCTGACCTAACTAAAATAATAATGAAAACAAAGATAACTAAGCCAGGGTGTGCATAACCCCCCTTAAGGTGAGAATCCGGATGCACCAGCATAAGTAGCTAGGGGAGGGTCTGGGTGGGCGTCTGTCCACGGTGGCGGCTCTGGTATGGTCGTGGTCACACCCACCATAGTACACCCCGCTTTCGTAGCCTCCTCAAATGACCACCTCCAACTTAACCCCACTGGATTAGGGGCAGCACCGGACTAAGTGGCACCACGACTAAGGGGCAGCGACTAAGGGGAACACGGGATAAGGGGAGCACGGGATAAGGGGCAGCACCGGGATAAGGGCAGCACCGGGATAAGGGGCAGCACCGGACTAAGGGGCAGCACCGGACTAAGGGGCAGCACCGGACTAAGGGCAGCACCGGATTAAGGGGCAGCACGGACTAAGGGGCAGCACGGACTGAATGGCGGATCCTGGCTGGCTGGCTCATGGCTGGCTGACGGATCTGGCTGGCTGGCTGCTAGGTGGCTGGTGCGACGGATCTGGCTGCTCATGGCTGGCTGACGGATCTGGCTGCTCATGGCTGGCTGAGGATCTGGCTGCTCATGGCTGGTCTGACGGATCTGGCGCTCATGGCTGGCTGACGGATCTGGCAGATCCTGTCTGGTTGGCGGCTCTGGCAGATCCTGTCGGGGGCGGCTCTGGCAGATCCTGTCTGGTTGGCGGCTCTGGCAGATCCTGTCTGGTTGGCGGTTCTGGAGATCCTGTTGGTTGCGGCTCTGGCAGATCCTGTCTGGTTGGCGGTCCTGGCAGATCTGATGACGAACGGCTCTGACGGCTCGGGACAGACGGGCGGCTCTAGATCGGGACAGACGGGCGGCTCAGATGGCGCTGGGTAGACGGATGGCTCAGATGGCGCTGGGTAGACGGATGGCTCAGATGGCGCTGGCAGACGGATGGCTCAGATGGCACTGGGTAGACGGATGGCTCAGATGGCACTGGGTAGACGGATGGCTCAGATGGCACTGGTAACGGATGGCCCTTGGACAGACAGCTCTGGCCGGATGAGGCGAACTGTAGGCCTGGTGCGTGGTGCCGGAACTGGTGTACCATGCTGGGGACACGCATCTCAGGCTAGTGCGGGGAGGAGGAACAGGACGTACTGGACTCTGGAGAGGCACAGGAGGTTAGTGTGTGGTGTCAGCACTGGTGGAACTGCTGGGGACACGCACCACAGGGCTAGTGCGAGGAGCAGTAACAGGACGCACAGGACTCTGGAGACGCAGGAGGTTTGTGCGTCGTGTAGGCACTGTCTTAACAGACGGCTAGCACGCACCTCAGGACGAGTATGGAGAGCTGTTCCGGTGAACATTAACTCACCAACACGTTCATTCGGCGGATGCCGTGCCTCATGCCAAACCAGTACATCCTCATAACTCTTCCTCCATTTCTCCAATTAACTCCTTTACTGTCTCTGCGTCGCTCACCTCCAAATCCGCCTCACCGGCTCTCAGGGTAAGCAGGAGGAGTTGGCTCACGTCTCCCGACTGACCCAACTAAACTACCCGAGAGCCCCCCCCCAAGAAATTTTTGGGTTTGACTTACGGGGTTCCAGCCTTGTTTCCGTGCTGCCTCCTCATATCGCGCCTCTCTGCTTTCGCTGCCTCCAGCTCAGCTTTGGGGGTTGATATTCTCCTGGTTGAGCCCAGGGTCCCTTTCCGTCCAATATTTCCTCCCAGTCCCGAGTCCTGGTTCCTCTCACGCTGCTTGATCCATGTTGGTGGGTATATTGTACGATCGTCTTGTGAAGAGAGAGAGGACCAAAACGCAGCGTGTGAAATAAGAAATTTCTTTTATTTGAAGAAGAAACACGAAACAAACCTTTACAAACTAAAAACACAAAAACGAGTGAAGCTCAAACGAAATGTGCACACACAAGCTACTAACGTTTAGACATAGACATTTACCCACCACAGCTAAAGCATGGCTGCCTTAAATATGCTCCAATCAGAGACAACAATAACCAGCTGTCTCTAATTGAGAACCAATTCAGGCAACCATAGACCTTCCTAGGCACTACACTGAACACTAACATCTACTTTACTTAACTCCTAAACCATACAACACCTAGACAATACAAAAACACATATCACATGTCAAACCCTGACCTAACTAAAATAATAATGAAACAAAGATAACTAAGGCCAGGGGTGACAGGCTGTGATTATATTCGAAGAGAATTCTCTAGTGTAGATAATGCGGTCGCATTCTAAGTCAGGTGAACAGAAGGACTGAGTTCCTGTATGTTGTTATGATCACACACGTCTCGTTAATCATAAGGCATCCTCCCGACCTTCTTCTTCCAGATAGATGCTTGTTTCTGTCGGCGTGATGCATGAAGAACAGCTGGCTGTACGACTCCGTTAGTGTCTCGAGTGAGCATGTTTCCGTGAAACAAAGAACGTTACAGTCTCTGATGTCTCTCTGGAAGGCAACCTTGCACGGATTCTTCGTCTACCTTGTTGTCAAGAGACTGGACATTGGCGAGTAGTATGCTCGGGCGAGCGTGCGCGATGTGCCGTCTACGGAGCCTGAGCAGAAGACCGCTCCGTCTGCCCCTTCTACGGCGTCGTTGTTTTGGGTCGCCGGTGGGATCCGATCCATTGTCCTGGGTGGTGGTCAAACAGAGGATCTGCTTCGGGAAAGTCGTATTCCTGGTCATAATGGTGTGAGTTGACGTTGCTCTTATATACAATAGTTCTCCCGACTGTATGTAATAAACGTAAGATTTCCTGGGTAACAATGTAAGAAATAACATATAAAAAAACAAAATCTGCATAGTTTCCTAGGAACGCGAAGGGGGCGGCATCTCTGTCGGCGCGGCAGTAGCGGATTGACTGTACGCTTGTTTATTCCATGTGTAACTCTGTGTTGTTGTTTTGTCGCACTGCTTTGCTTTATCTTGGCCAGGTCGAAGTGTAAATGAGAACTTGTTCTCAACTAGCTTAGCTGGTTAAATAAAGGTGAAATAAAAATATTTTATAAACAAGGTAGAGAAATAGAGGTAGCAGCAGAGAGAGAGGGAGGGGAGAAGAGAAGGAGGAAAAGAGGGGAGAAAAGAAAGAGAGAGAGAAAGAGAGAGATAGAGAGAAACAGTAAAAGAGAGAGGCATGAATGAGGGAGAGGGAGAGGGAGAGGGAGAGGGAGAGGGAGAGAGATTCTGTTCATCTCACACTACAGTCAATGAAACATTAAGTGTGTCAGTCAGCATAGTTTAGTGTGTGTTAGTGTTGGGATCAGTTTAGCCTGTTACTGAATAATGAATATGATTACATGGACAGGGGTGACTTGATACTAGATCAGCACTACTACTCTGAGACACTCACTCTGGGCCCTGGGTTCAAATAGTATTTGTTTTCCTTTCAAATATGTAAAGCGTTTGATTGCCCGGAGTGCCAGATGAGATGGGCGGGGTTTTGCACCTTTGGGACTATTCCATTGGTTCCATCGCACCAGCCAAGCTCAATCAAGCACAGCACAAAACATTTGAGAGAAAACCAATCCTATTTGAAACCAGGTCTGTACACAACAGAACAATATTAATCCACCCTGTGTCACTGATCCCTCTTGCCATTGACATCTCCTTCTCTCTCTATCTCTCTCTCTCATTCAGATCTACTTTCAGAGAACAGCAGCGCGATGCCAATCTGAGGAGGGAGGGATGTGTACAGTATCGGTAAATGAATGTGTTTATGATGACTTTCCCATAAACCCTCAGGGAAATATGACCCCCCTAGTTCCCAGGCCATGGTGTTTGTATGTGTGTGTGCTCACACATGCTTATGTTTGTTCCCAAGAAAGAGAGGACCAACTGGGGTTATAGAGTTCAGATCCTGTTCTGTCCTGGCTGTGGTGGAAAAAGTAGCCAATTGTCATACTTCAGTAAAATTAAAGATACCTTAATAGAAAATGACTCAAGTAACAGTGAAAGTCACCCAGTAAAATAATACTTGAGTAAAAGTCTAAAAGTATTTGGTTTTAAATATACTTAAGTATCAAAAGTAAATGTAATTGCTCAAATATACTTAAGTATCGACAGTAAAATAAAAAGAATTTCAAATTCCTTATATTAAGCAAACCAGATGGCATGATTCTCTTGTTTTTCCCCCAATTACGGATAGCCAAGGGCACACTCCAACACTCTGACATCATTTACAAACAAAGCATTTGTATTTAGTCAGTCTGCAGATCAGATGCAGTAGGGATGACCAGGGATTGTCACGCCCTGACCATAGAGCCCTCGGAGTTCTCTATGGTGTTTTAGGTCAGGGCGTGACTATGGGGGGTTCTAGGTATTACATTTCTATGTTGGTGTGTGTGTATGGTTCCAATTGGAGGCAGCTGATGATCGTTACCTCTAATTGGGGATCATACTTAGTGTGTACTTTCTCCTACATGCGATGTGGGATATTGTTTTGTGTGAGTGCCTATGTGCGCTACGTATTTCACGATCGTTATGTCTTTGTTGTTTTTGGAAGTCTCACTATTATTAAAATGTGGAACTCTACTCACGCTGCGCCTTGGTCCAATTATTCATACGACGGTCGTGACAGGGATTTTCTCTTTAAGTGTGTGAATTAGACAATTTTCCTGTCCTGCTAAGCATTCAAAATGTAACGAGTACTTTTGGGTGTCAGGGAAAATGTATGGAGTAGAAAGTACATTATTTTCTTTAGGAATGTAGTGGAGTAAAAGTTGTCAAAAATATAAAAAGTAAAGTACAGATAACCCAAAATAATAGTAAAAGTAAGTAGTACTTTCAAGTGTTTTTACTTAAGTACTTTACACCACTGGCTATGACCAAGCATTATGTCCTCAGGTGGTTCTAACAGTGAATGTTTTGTAACTGTGCATGACGTCTCCATGGATATTTGTAGTCACATTTAGAGTTGGGGGATTCTCTAGTGGTAAACTGCTCTCTGATTAGAGCTGTGTCCGAAATGGCACCCTATTCCCTACATACTACTTGTGCTACTTTTGTCCAGAGCCCTATGGGAAAAGGGTGT
Source organism: Salvelinus sp. IW2-2015 (assembly GCF_002910315.2). NCBI lineage: Eukaryota > Metazoa > Chordata > Actinopteri > Salmoniformes > Salmonidae > Salvelinus > Salvelinus sp. IW2-2015. The sequence continues at coordinate 29,715,692 of NC_036857.1, forward strand.
CTTTTCAGATGAAGCCTAGGCCTTGTATTACCAGTAGAGCTGGAAAGTGAGCTCACAGACACAGTTAAGACCTGATTTGATTTGACTTATGATCCTGGATCCCCCTCACCACCAGCAGACACACACACACACATTGCATGCAAGCATGCAAACCAGAAGTGGAGACAGACACACACACACACACACACACACACACACCACACACACACACACACACACACACACACACACACACACACACACACACACACACACACACACACAACACAAACACATTATCGCAAAACACACACACACACACGTCAATAAAGATAGGATGTGAAAGGGGTTTGATACTGTATCAACCGACCCTATTACATACAGTGCATTTGGAAAGTATTCAGACCACTTCCCTTTTTCCACATTTTGTTACGTTACAGCCGTATTCTAAAATGGATTAAACACCTTATTTACATAAGTATTCAGCCCCTTTGCTATGAGACTCGAAATGGAGCTCCGGTGCATCCTTTTTCCATTGATCATCCTTGAGATGTTTCTACAACTTGGAGTCCACCTGTGGTAAATTCAATTGATTGGACATGGTTTGGAAAGGCACACACCTGTCTATATAAGGTCCCACAGTTGACAGTGCATGTCAGAGCAAAACCCAAGCCATGAGGTCACAGGAATTGTCCTTAGAGCTCCGTGACAGGATTGTGTCGAGGCACAGATCTGGGGAAGGGTTCCAAAACATTTCTGCAGTATTGAAGGTCCCCAAGAACACAGTGGCCTCCATCATTCTTAAATGGAAGAAGTTTGGAACCACCAAGACTCTTCCTAGAGCTGGCCGCCCGGCCAAACTGAGCAATCGGGGAGAAGGGCCTTGATCAGGGAGGTGACCAAGAACCCGATGGTCACTCTGCCAGAGCTCTTGGAGATGGGAGACAGTTCCAGAAGGACAACCATCGCTGCAGCACTTTATGGTAGTGGCCAGATGGTAGTGGCCAGATGGAAACCAAGCCTCAGTAAAAGGCACATTACAGTCCGCTTGGAGTTTGCCAAAAGGCACCTAAAGACTCTCAGACCTTGAGAAACAAGATTCTCTGGTCTGATGAAACCAAGATTAAACTGTTTGGCCTGAATGCCAAGTGTCATGTCTGGAGGAAAACTGGCACCATCCCTACGGTGAAGCATGGCGGTGGCAGCATCATGCTGTGGGGATGTTTTTTCAGCGGCAGGGACTGGGAGACTAGGCAAAGATGAAGAGAGCAAAGTACAGAGAGATCCTTGATGAAAACCTGGGTCAGAGCGCACAGGACCTCAGACTGGGGTGAAGGTTCACCTTCCTACAGGACAACGACCCTAAGCACACAGTCAAAACAACGCAGGAGTGGCTTTGGGACAAGTCTCTGAATATCTTTGAGTGGCCCAGCCAGATCCCGGACTTGAACCCAATCGAACATCTCTGGAGAGACCTGAAAATAGCTGTGCAGCGACGCTCCCCATCCGACCTGACAGAGCTTGAGAGGACCTGCAGAGAGGAATGGGAGAAACTCCCCAAATACAGGTGTGCCAAGCTTGTAGCCTCATACCCAAGAAGAGGCTGTAATCGCTGCCAAAGGTGCTTCAACAAAATACTGAGTAAAGTGTCTGAATACTTTTTATTTGTGATAAATGGGCTAACGTTTCTAAAAACAATGTTTTTACTTTGTCACTATGGGGTATTGTGTGTAGATTGATGAGGGTAAAAAACAATTTAATCAATTAGTATAAGGCTGTAATGTAACAAAATGTGGAAAAAGTCAAGGGGTCTAAATACTTTACGAATGCACTGTCTTTCAAAACCGGCCAGTAGGGGCAACAGTGAGCACTATTACATCAAGTATGCCTGGGATTTGCTAGGGCGTGGTGGATGGGTGTAATCCCATGACTCTGGATCAGAAATTTGAGTGTTGGACACTGTTTTTTAGTTTTTTCCCCAATCCCAAACACTTACCTTAACCATTCGGAATGTGTGCCTGAACTTAACCCTTAACTTCGAAATTTGATGTTTGGAGAAATGGAATGATACGGACAGCAGGAGCAACAAAAATAGTTTGAAATTTGATGTTTGGAGAACATGGATGAACATTTAATTCTGCAGTGAAACTGTGAGAGCTTGTTGAAATATGTGGGTTCGTGACCTTGGATTAGCTGTTCTCTCTGTGTGGATCTGAAGAGCAGAGCAGTGGAACTATATTAGAAATAGAACTACGAGAAATGACAAAGCCATCATGGCATATTGACTTGAACGGAGATGTCCATTCTAGTTAATCATTTTTTTATGGGAACTACTGCTGTGTGTCTGACAGTTGTAAAGTAGTTATTCTGTCTGTCTGAATGGCCCAAGCTACAAACTGTCTGGAGGACTGGGCTGTTCTAAATATAAATGTGGTTGTTATGAATATTGATGGTTACTTATGCACATTGAGCATGGGAAATGCACTCTACAAATGAAATGTTATTATTGTTAATTAGACAGACAGACAGACATGGACAGACAGATAGATATACAGTGGGGCAAAAAAGTATTTAGTCAGCCACCAATTGTGCAAGTTCTCCCACTTAAAAAGATGAGAGAGGCCTGTAATTTTCATCATAGGTACACTTCAACTATGACAGACAAAATGAGAAAAGAAAATCCAGAAAATCACATTGTAGGATTTTTAATGAATTTATTTGCAAATTATGGTGGAAAATAAGTATTTGGTCAATAACAAAAGTTTATCTCAATACTTTGTTTATACTTTGTTGGCAATGACAGAGGTCAAAGCTTTTCCTGTAAGTCTTCACAAGGTTTTCACACACTGTTGCTGGTATTTTGGCCCATTCCTCCATGCAGATCTCCTCTAGAGCAGTGATGTTTTGAAAGTGAGGGCGAGGGGATGAAATTAGACTGTGGGTCTTTGTGTTTTCAAAGCCCTTGTCTTTTGCTACGGCTTGTTTAGTGGTTTAGTTGAACAGGGATTAAGACAAATCTAATAAGCATAATAATACAAAATCCCCATCAAAATATGTCTGCTTAAACTAGAGATATCTCCGTTTTTGCATGAGCTGTGTCTCAATTCTGCAACAAGCTCTCATAGTCTCACTGCAGAATTAGATGTTTATCCACGTTCCTCCAAACATCAAGTTATTCCAAACGTCAAATGTTGAAGTGATTTTGACACCCTTGGCTAACTTCTCCTGCTCAGTATTGTTCCATTTCTCCAAACGTCAAATATCGAAGTTGCTCCAAATGTCAAATTTCGAAGTTACGTTTTGTGATAGGGTTAAAACAAAACAAAATGAAACAAATGTCCAACGCTGTGATCGAACACTTAACCTTCTTATCCAGAGCCAGATCACTGTTACCCCTAGAGGCCGGTTTTAAAGGAATTTCCGAAGTCCTCATGACATGGATAGACGTCCAGTTTCGAAGTCACTCTTGAGCGATCTGCCTGGTCAATCCACGCATTCACTGATGTCGGCCTTCTGCATCTGTTGTGGAAGGCGGCAGAGCTACAGAGGTGTTTGTCAGACTACTGTCTCCATGACTCTTGAGAGTTAACACCTCCGTCAAATATCATGAAAGGTTCAAGAACTGTTCTAGAACTGTGAAATTCCAGAAGTTCCAGAAGTTTATTCAAATATATTTTCAGTGCCCACTGTTCTAGAACTGTTAACTTTTACTTGGTCACAATCCCGGATCCGGGAGCACCCTCATCAGTAAAAAACTGACTAGCATAGCCTAGCATAGCGCCACAAGTAAATACTAGCATCTAAATATCATGAAAACAACAAAAATACAGGTTGGACAGCAAATGAAGATACATTAGTTCTTAATGAACGCTGTGTTAGATTTTTAAAATTAACGTTACTAAGAATACAGCGTGCGTTAAAGCGAGACGCACGAAATTAAATGGGGAATAATAGTTTAACATATTTCAACAGAAAACGAATTAACATCATAAATAGTTCTTACATTTTGATTGAGCTTCCTCAGAATTTGTGCAAGTTGTCCTTTGTCCAGAAAATCGTTGCTCGGTGTAGATTGTCGTCTTCAACTTTGGAATTAGCAGCAAACATATAGCATGTGCGAAGACTTGTCCACTCACTATAAGCAGCACAAATAAAATACAGAAATAGCAATATACTGATATAACTGATATAACTCGGTTTAAAATAATATTTATGATGTTTTTAACACTATATCGAATAAAATAGAGCCGGATATATATAAGCCTATAACGAGAGCTTTCAGATGCAATCCTGAGGTCTGTCTTGCGTCATGACGACGTTGAAAAGATGCACCCCGGTTCCAAGAGCTTTTGTACGGCTCAGATTACCTAGACACCCATTCATTCTCATGCTTATGACATC
>NC_036857.1:29720096-29732596 GCF_002910315.2 Salvelinus sp. IW2-2015
ATGAAATCACAAGTCCAAGACACCAGATGAAAGATACACATCTTGTGAATCAGCATCATTTCTGATTTTAAAATGTTTTACAGGAAGACACAATATGTTAGCTAACCACGATAGCAAAATACACAACTTTTTTACTGATAGTAGCTATCACAAATTCGACCAAATAAAGATATAAATAGTCACTACCAAGAACAACTTCATCAGATGACAGTCTTGTACATATTATTGTATAGCATATGTTTTGTTCGAAAATGTGCATATTTCAGGTATAAATCATAGTTTTACATTGCAGCACCATCACAACTCTCACCAAAGCAACTAGAATAACTACAGAGAGCAACGTGAATTACCTAAATACTCATCATAAAACATTTATGAAAAATACACAGTGTACAGCAAATGAAAGACAAAGATCTTGTGAATCCAGCCAATATTTCAGATTTTTAAGTGTTTACAGTGAAAACACAAATATAGCATTATATTAGCTTACTACAATAGCCAACCACACAACAGCATTGATTCAAGCCAACGTAGCGATAACGAATAACCAGCAAAAGAATATACAATTATTCACTAACCTTCTCAACACTTCTTCAGATGACAGTCCTATAACATGCAAATTACACAATACATATATGGTTGTTCGAAAATGTGCATATTTAGCGGACAAATCAGTGGTTATACAATATGAATAGTAGCCAAAATGCAAACAAAATGTCGGGAGACATCTTGGGAGGGCACCTAATCTAATCAATAACTAATCGAACTTGACAAAATACGGTTGGACCAGCAAATGTCCTCAATTGGGAAACATACCAACACAGCAACATAGAAGATGGGTAACTCCTAGAACCCCATAGGTCAGCGCTACTAAAACACCATAGAGAACTCCGAGGCTCTAGGTGAAGGGCGTGACAATCCTGGTCATCCTACTGTATCTGATCTGCAGACTGAACTATACAAATGCTTTTTTGTTTGTAAGTGAATGTCAGAGTGTTGGAGTGTGCCTTGGCTATCGTAATTGGGGGAAAAACAAGAAGAAATCATGCATCTGGTTTGCTTATATTAGGAATTTGAAATTCTTTTTATTTTACTGTCGATACTTAAGTATATTTGAGCAATTATTTAACTTTTGATACTAAAGTAATATTTAAAACCAAATTATTTTAGATTTTTAGTCACGTTTATTTTACTGGGTGACTTTCACTGTTATTGAGTCTTTTCTATTAAAGGTATCTTTAATTTTACTGAAGTATGGACAATTGGCTACTTTTTCCACCACAGCAGGACGAAACGTGATTAGTGAATCTATAACCCCAGTTGTGTCTCTTTCTTGGGAAAAACATAAGCATGTGTGAGCACACACACCATACAAACACCATGGCTGGGAATAGGGGGTCCTATTCTGAGGGTTTATGGAAAGTCATCATAAAAACATTCAAGTTTTCCGATACTGGTACCACATCTCCCTCTCAGCTTGGCATCGCGCTGCTGTTCTCTGAAAGTAGATCTAGAATGAGAGAGAGAGATAGAGAGAGAAGGAGATGTCAATGGCAAGAGGGATCAGTGACACAGGGTGGATTAAATTGTTCTGTTGTGTAAGACCGTGGTTTCAAATAGGATTGTTTTCTTTCAAATGTTTTGTGCTGTGCTTGATTGAGCTTGGCTGGTGCGTATGGAAAATGGAATAGTCCGAAAGGTGCAAAACGCCATTCATCTGGCACTCCGGGCAATCAACCGCTTTACATATTTGAAAGGAAACAAATACTATTTGAACCCAGGCCCAGAGTTGAGTGTTCAGAGTAGTAGTGCTGATCTAGTATAATGTCACCTGTCCATGTATCATATCATTATTCAGTAACAGGTAAACTGATCAACACTACACACCCACTAAACTATGCTGACTGAACACCTTAATGTTTTCATTGACTGTAGTGTGAGATAGAACAGAATCTTCTCCTCTCTTCCCTTCCCCTCTCCCTCTCCCTCTCCTCTCTCCTCCTCTCCTCTCTCCTCCTCTCCTCATTCACTGCTCTCTCTCTTTTATGTTTATCTCTCTATCTCTTCTTCTCCCTTTCTCTTTCTTTTTCCTCTTGTTCATCTTCTTCTCCCCTCCTCTCTCTCTGTGCTACCTTATTTCTTTACTCTTGTTTATAAAATATTTTTATTTCATTTATTTAACCAGCTAAGCTAGTGTGAGAACAAGTTTTCCATTTACAACTTCGACTGGCCAAGAATAAAGCAAAGCAGTGGACAGAATAAACACACAGAGTTTTAACATGGAAATAACAAGCGTACAGTCAATCCCGCTAACTGCGGCGCGACAGAGATGGCCCGCTTCGCGTTCGTTAGGAAACTATGCAGTATTGTTTTTTTTATATGTTATTCTTACATTGTTTCTCCAGGGAAATCTTACGTTTATACATACAGTCGGGAGGAACTATTGTATATAAGAGCAACGTCAATCACCAAATTATGACCAGGAATACGACTTTCCGAAGCAGAGGTTTGACCACCACCTCAGGAAATGGGATCGACCGGCGACCAAAACAACGACGCCGTAGAGGGGAGAGGAGCGGTCTTCTGCTCAGGCTCCGTAGAGGGCACATCAGGCACCGCTCCCGAGCATTTACTCGTGAATGTCAGGTCTTTGACGAACAACGGTTTAGACACGAAATCTGGAAGGGTTGCTTCCAGAGAGACTCGAGACTGTAAGTCCTTTGTTCACGAAACATGGCTCACTCGAGACCGCTAACGGAGTCGGTACCAGCTGGTTCTTCAGCATCACGCGCGAAACAAGCATCTATCTGGTAAGAAGAGGTCGGGGATGTATGCTTATGATTAACGAGACGTGGTGTGATCATAACAACATACAGGAACTCAAGTCCTTCTGTTACCTGACTTAGAATGCCGACCGATTATTACTTAGAGAACTTCTCTCTTCGATTATATCACAGCCTGTCACACCCTGGACTTAGTTATCTTTGTTTTATTATTATTTTAGTTAGGTCAGGGTTTGACATGGTGTAGTATGTGTTTTGTATTGTCTAGGGTGTTGTATGGTTTAGGAGGTTAGTAGAGTAATGGTTAGTGTTCAGTGTAGGTGCCTAGGAAGGTTTATGGTTGCCTGAATTGGTTTCTCATTAGAGACAGCTGGTTATTGCTTGTCTCTGATTGGGAGCATATTTAAGGGGGCCATAGGCTTTAGCTGGTGGTGGGTAAATGTCTATGTCTACCGTTAGTACTTGTGTGTGCACTTTCGTTTTGTAGTCTACGGTCGTTTGGTTGTTTGTTAGTTTGTAAAGGTTTGGTTTTCGTGTTTCTTCTTCAAATAAAAAGAAGATGTCTTATTTTTACAGCTGCGTTTTGGTCTCTCTTCTTCAAAAGACATCGTGACAGAATTACCCACAAATGGATCAAGCAGCGTGAGAGGAACCAGGACTCGTGGACTTGGGAGGAAATATTGGACGGAAAGGGACCTGGGCTCAACCAGGGAATATCACGCCCACAAGCTGAGCTGGAGGCAGCGAAAGCAGAGAGGGCGACGATATGGGAGCAGCACGGAAACAGGCTGGGAACCCGTAAGTAAGACCAAAAATTTCTTGGGGGGGGGGCTCTCGGGTAGTTTAGTTGGGTCAGTCGGGAGACGTGAGCCAACTCCTCCTGCTTACCGTGAGGAGCGGTGAGGGCGGATTTGAGTGAGCGACGCAGAGACAGTAAAGGAGTTAATGGAGAGAAATTGGAGGAGAGAGTTATGAGGGATGTACTGGTTTGGTGCATGAGGCACGGCATGGTCCGAATGAAACGTGTTGGTGAGTGTATGTCACGGGAAAAGCTCTCCATATCGTCCTGAGGTGCGTGCTAGCCGTCTGGTTTAAGAAGTGCCTACAGCACGCACAAAGCTCCTGTGCGTCTCCAGAGTCCTGTGGTCCTGTTATGCTCCTCGCACTAGCCCTGTGGTGCGTGTCCCAAGCTGTTACCAGTGCTGACACACACACTAAGCCTCCTGCTGCTCTCCAGAGTCCAGTCCGTCCTGTTTCTCCGCACTAGCCCTGAGTGCGTGTCCCCAGAATGGTACCACAGTTCCGGCACCACGACCAGGTACAGTGCGCCTCATCCGGCCAGAGCTGCTCTCTGCCAAGGGATCGTTTAACCCAGTGATCTGAGCATGTTCGCATGCATCTTGGGCATCGTTCTAATGTGCCATTGGGAGGCCATCGGTCTGCCCAGCGCATTGAGCTCTCCGTTAACCGACTCCTATCGTGAGCCATCCGTCTACCAGCGCATCTTGAAGGACGCCTGTCCGGAGCATTAGAGCCGGTTGTTCCGAGCGTAGAGGGTTGTCGTCAGATTGGAGAAGGATCTGAGAGCAAAGGTTGCCATACGCAACAGAAGGATCGACAGAAGCGCATGCCAGAGGTCTGCCAAGAAGGCATCTAGACAGGACCGCAAAGCCGGCCAACGAGACGCTGGCCAGAGCGCCACGAAGGACGCCAGACCGCCACCGAAATGCGCTCTAGCAGCTGAGACGCAAGATCGGTAGCAGACATGAGCAGCCAATCGTCAGCAGCCATGAGCAAGCAGAATTCGTCAGCCAGCCATGAGAGCATGTCGCAGCCCCTGAGCAGGATCGTCACCAGCCATGAGCAGCGAGATCGTAGCAGCCTTGGCCATGCAGAGTCTGCCATTAGTCCGGTGCTGCTTATGTGGTCGCCCCTTTAGTGCGGGGTTGTGGTGCCCTGGCTTAGTCGGTGCGTAGCCCCTGTATCCGGTGCTGCCTTATCGTGCCTGCCTCTTATCCCGGTGCTGCCTATCCAGTCGGCGCTTCTCGCGCATGCCCTTGTCCGGTGCTGCCCTTTAGTGGTGCGGCACTTTAGTCCGGTGCTGCCATTAGTCGGTCGCTATAGTGGGTTGAAGTTGGGAGGTGGTATTGTGGAGGAGGGGCTAGAAAAGCGGTAGTGATATGGTGGGGTGGTGAAGACAGTAGAAGGCCACTCGGACAGAGCACACGACCGAACCCTCCCCTAGACTTTATGCTGGTGTCATGGAGTTTCTAACGTTAAGCGGGGGGTTATGTACACCTGCTTGTTATCTTTGTTTTCATTATTATTTTAGTTAGTGTCAGGGTGTGACAATGTGTACGTATGTGTTTTTGTATTGTCTAGGGTGTTGTATGGTTTAGGGGGTTAAGTAGAGTAGAAATGGTTTATGTTTAGTGTAGTTGTAGGAAGGTTAGTGGTTGCCTGAATTGTTCTCAATTAGGACCAGCTGGTTATTGTTGTCTCTGATTGGAGCCATATTTAAGGCAGAATAGCTTTAGCTGGTTAGGGGAAGGCGTATGCAGTGCATGTCGACCCATAGATTACATGCAAATTAATAAACTGACCCTGGAACAGAGTGCCCGATTTCAGATTTCTCACTTCCTGACAGGAAGTTTGCTGCAAAATGAGTTCTGTTTTACTCACAGATATAATAACGGTTTTAGAAACTAGAGTGTTTTCTATCCAATAGTAATAATAATATGCATATTGTACGAGCAAGAATTGAGTACGAGGCAGTTTAATTTGGGAACGAATTTTTACAAAGTGAAAACAGCGCCCCCCTATTGAGAAATTAAAGGAGTGGTTCACTTTTTTTTAACCAAATCAAAAACATTTATGTAAAGGGGATGTTAAAGAAGTGTGCAGACACTATTTTTACGATTTCACTTGGTTTTGAGAAACTTATTCACCATCAATAGACTTCATCGTTGCGCGTTCGTCAGTATGTGGGCCAAGGAGAAGCATGAACAAAGGCTCCGAAAACACCCCAAATAAGTCCTTTTAGAAACAGCAAAGCTCCCAGTATAGTAATGCAGGTCTTTAGATGTTGTTACACATGAAATTGTGTCATTCTGAACTTTATCTGCAAGGTTATATTCCATTTTGTTGGACTCAAGCAATACTTTTCCATATGCGAGCATGCGCGTGCTTTCTCGTTCCCATTGCGGTGATATGAGAAACGCATGCTCGCACATGGAAATAAATGAGTACAAAAAATTACTACAAAAATTCCATGTTAATGATAAAATGACAAACAAAATAAATATGCAGGCTATACCAGCCTATAGGTAAGTAAATGGTGGTGTCTTTCCTGTCTTCTCTCCTTCTGGCGGTGGCGGGAATGATGAATAACTGTAGGCAGCAGCAGTAGAGGTCTTCACGGAACCACCTGTACCCGAATACCCGAGACCTGATCCGGGACCCGAGCGGGTCCGGATCCAGAATTCCAAATAATGTCATGGGTCTGGGTCGGATCTGATATGATATGATTGTCATGGGTCTCAGGTATGTGTCATTTTAACGGACTTGTCCAGAAGGACCCATATAGATCTGAACACGACTGCTGCAGTAGAGAGAGAGAGAGACATTTTTAATCATTTATGCTGCTGCTCTTTGCTTGTTGTTGTTGGCCAATCGTCATCAAAGTGGCAATTGGCTACAGTCATAGAGTGAGGCAAGAGTGGGGCAAAGGTTATGGGATATCTAATCAATGGAAGATGTAATTAAAAGTTAAAGGAGAAAGATAGGCTACAACAACCAAGAGCCAGCAGGTAGGGTGCAGGTAGGGTGCTAACGCTAGCTAGCTTAACTAGCTTTCCCCAGTTTGATGCAGTCAAGACAGGTACTATGTAATCCTATTGGATGATAAATAACCTACTGTAGCTATGGCAGGTATTAGTCTACTATAGGGTGAGTCGGCTTGGTGGGTTGCTGTGTCTTATCTCTCCCTCCTTCCTCCCTGTTCCATGTCACTCGCTCACACTCACAGTAGCCTACATACACAGCACGGCCCCTGCTAGAGCGTCACCTCTCTATGCCTTCTCTCCCTCACGCTTTATCAGTTCTGATTAATAAAGTAGCTTAAAAAATTGACTTTTCTGCTCACAACACTGACATTGATGAGCTTAAATTTCACTGTGTGGCAGGCACATAGATGCAATAGGCATGGAATGTCATGTATCTAATGACTATGTTATGACTGTGTAATATCAGTGAGGCTGGATGTACTACCTGTCTGCTTAACAAGCATATGAAAGACAACATGGCCTGATACACAGACAGATGTACAGCCTCAATATACTTTAACATATCAACTTCACAGCCATGTCCCAGGCTCCCAGCTGCTCCATTAGTCATTGGTTCCATCATCTACTAGTGGAAAAACACCTGGGATTTTGGGAGACAACAACACCAAGAAAATAAAATGTGTTATAACTCTCTCCAGGTTCCACGACAGCCCAAACCAAAATGGCAAGACTTCAGTTGAAATGCTCCTTACAAAGATAGTGACTGCTTATGCGCTATTGTGTGTTAAATTCAGGCTGTAACACAACAAAATGTGGAAAAAGTAAAGGGCTGTGAATACTTTCTGAAGGCACTGTATGTACCTATTTTAATGTTTTCTACTTACTTTGCTTTCAGGCCCATGGGGAAGGGGTGGGGGTGGGAAAACACCCTAGTTGCTAGGGGAGTGGGAGGGGTGAAAAAACAGGGTTTCCTGGTGGGTGGTTGGAGGGGGACATTTTGGATGGGTGGGGGTGGGGGTGGGGGAATGGGGTGGAGGCTCACTTCTTTTTTCTCTCTCATTACATACTAAATGTATTGTTACTTTTGGATCTGTGATGCGAGCTAGCTATTAAATGATATGAATTTGTGTATTGTGCATGTAGCCCCCACAAGAAAAATGAATTTAAAAAAAAAGTGGCCTGACTTGGCCTGGTTTGTCTAGGTGCTCGGTCAGAGCAGGTATGCACTAAAGTAAGACAGATAGCCACTCACTAGTGTTCACTCTGTACTAAATACTCACAAGTGTACTGACCTGACCTGGCCCCTTTTAGTGCTGGGTCACAGTAAGTATGTACTGTAGTAAGACAGATAGCCTCAACATCAGGTATGTACTGTAGTAAGACAGATAGACTCAACATCAGGTATGTCCTGTAGTAAGACAGATAGCCTCAACATCAGGTAGTACTGTAGTAAGACAGATAGCCTCAACATCAGGTATGTACTGTAGTAAGACAGATAGCCTCAACATCAGGTATGTATTGTAGTAAGACAGATAGCCTCAACATCAGGTATGTACTGTAGTAAGACAGATAGCCTCAACATCAGGTATGTCTGTAGTAAGACAGATAGCCTCAAACATCAGGTATGTACTGTAGTAAGACAGATAGCCTCAACATCAGGTATGTACTGTAGTAAGACAGATAGCCTCAACATCAGGTATGTATTTGTAGAAGACAGATAGCCTCAACATCAGGTATGTACTATAGTAAGACTGATAGCCTCAACATCAGGTATGTACTGTAGTAAGACAGATAGCTCAACATCAGGTATGTACTGGTTAGTAAGACAGATAGACTCAAACATCAGGTATGTACTTGTAGTAAGACAGATAGCCTCAACATCAGGTATGTATTGTAGTAAAGACAGAGTAGCCTCAACATCAGGTATGTACTGTAGTAAGACAGATGAGCCTCAACATCAGGTATGTATTGTAGTAAGACAGATAGCCTCAACATCAGGTATGTACTGTAGTAAGACAGATAGCCTCAACATCAGGTAGCCTTTGGTAGCGATTACAGCCTCGAGTCTTCTTGGGTATGATGCTACAAGCTTGGCACACCTATATTTGGGGAGTTTCTCCCATTCTTCTCTGCAGATCCTCTCAAGCTCTGTCAGGTTGGATGGGGAGCGTCGCTGCACAGCTATTTTCAGGTCTCTCCAGAGATGTTAGATCGGGTTCAACTTCGGGCTCTGGCTGGGCAACTCAAAGACATTCAGAGACTTGTCCCGAAGCCACTCCTGCATTGTCTTGACTGTGTGCTTAGGGTCGTTGTCCTGTTGGAAGGTTAACCTTCTCCCCAGTCTGAAGTCCTGAGCGCTCTGGAGCAGGTTTTCATCAAGGATCTCTCTGTACTTTGTTCTGTTCATCTTTCCCTCAATCCTGACTAGTCTCCCAGTCCCTGCCGCTGAAAAACATCCCCACAGCATGATGCTGCCACGACCATGCTTCACCGTAGGGATGGTGCCAGGTTTCCTCCAGACGTGACACTTGACATTCAGGCCAAAGAGTTCAATCTTGGTTTCATCAGACCAGAGAATCTTGTTTCTCATGGTCTTGAGTTCTTTAGTTGACTTTTGGCAAACTCCAAGCGGGCTGTCATGTGCCTGGAAGGGCTTCCGTCTGGCCACTGTACCATAAAGGCCTGATTGGTGGAGGGCTGCAGAGATGGTTGTCCTTCTGGAAGGTTCTCCCATCTACACAGAGGAACTCTGGAGCTCTGTCAGAGTGACCATCGGGTTTTTGGTCACCTCCCTGACCAAGGCCCTTCTCCTCCGATTGCTCAGTTTGGCCGGGCGGCCAGGTCTAGGAAGAGTCTTGGTGGTTCTAAACTTCTTACATTTAAGAATGATGGAGGCCACTGTGTTCTTGGGGACCTTCAATGCTGCAGACATTTTTTGGTACCCTTACCCAGATCTGTACCTCGACACAATCCTGTCTCTAAGCTTTACGGACCTCATGGCTTGTTTTTTGCTCTGACATGCACTGTCAACTGTGGGACCTTATATAAACAGGTGTGTGCCTTTCCAAATCATGTCCAATCAATTGAATTTACCACAGGTGGACTCCAATCAAGTTGTAGAAACATCTCAAGGATGATCAATGGAAACAGGATGTACCTGAGCTAAATTTCAAGTCTAATAGCCAAGGGTATGAATACTTATGTAAATAAGGTATTTCTCTTTTTTTAAATTCTAATTCAGTAAAAAATCATTATGGGGTATTGTGTGTAGATTAATGAGGAAAACAATTAATTTAATAAATTTTAGAATAAGGCTGTAACTCAACAAAATGTGGAAAAAGTCGAGGTCTGAATACTTTCCGAATGCACTGTATATTAGAGAGATGCTATGAAGATTCTCTTACTGAGATAAAAACTTCAAGCTGTAGTCATAGCAAGAGGAGAAAAATAATCAAAGCTGTGTTTTCAAACACCGGAATGTGAAACGTAATCTACACCTCGATTAGGATGATAGTAATCATCGTTATTTTGTTTAATGATTTTCTATTTGAGCGTAACTATTTCTATATAGCCTACACTTTCTCATTCTGAACTTCTAATGCAAGTGGGCCGGTGTGGCTTTGTGACAATGATCAAGAGCAGCTGCTCACCGATTTGACAGCTCAAACAGAGTTACACCTATGACACATCAGCTATGCGTGTGTCGGCTATCGCCGGTTAACGCTTGATCTGATTGAATCTAGACCTATAGCCTGATGCAATGGAACCAATAGAAAAGTTCAAACTGCAAACCCCGCCCACTCAAGGCAGGCTAAAGCAAACGTTAAAGTAATTACAAAGATTTTGAATAGTTTTTGAACCCAGGTCTGCTACCTTCTCCGTATGTGAGGTCTCATCCCGGTCTCGGGAGTAGCCTACCTCAGCCTACTCGCCTTGTCAGGGGCTTGTCTAGACTGCTATTAGGGAAGGAAATATTGTCACATTAAAAGACCCTTGCAATCCTTCTAATCCTCCCGAAATGAGAGGTTGGACATTTATAGATCAGATTTTCAAAACAAATTCTCAACCAAGTCCAGAATCTAGACATATTTCCACCTCTCCTCCTTTCCTCCTCTCCCTCTGTCTTTCCTCCTCTCCCTCTGTCTTTCCTCCTCTCCTCCTTTCCTCCTCTCCCTCTGTCTTTCCTCCTCTCCCTCTGTCTTTCCTCCTCTCCCTCTGTCTTTCCTCCTCTCCCTCTGTCTTTCCTCCTCTCCCTCTGTCTTTCCTCCTCTCCCTCTGTCTTTCCTCCCATGGTAGCTGTCTGCAACACAGACCATTCACCTCACATCACATTCCCCTCTTCTTTTTGATATTTTCCGCTCTCATACTATCCTCCTGGACTCTCTGTCTGTCTTTCTCTCTCTCTCTCTTGCATGTCTGCCCTCCCTCCTCCCTCCCTCATTCTCTCCAGGTGCACCGTTTCTCAAGTGCTTTTGAAGAAAACAGATTTTTCCGTAAATCTACCAGCTGCTCTTGATCATTGTCACAAAGCCACACCTGCCCACTTGCATTAGTTCAGAATGAGAAAGTGTAGGCCATATAGAAATAGTTACGCTCAAATAGAAAATCATTAAACAAAATAACGATGATTACTATCATCCTAATCGAGGTGTAGATTACGTTTCACATTCCGGTGTTTGAAATTATCAACAAAGCTGCATGGGATTTCTCTTAATGGACTCCATGCAGCCAATGGCAATGTCCGGTTTAGGTATAATGACAGGAGACGCTTGTGGATTTGACAGCTCTAACACAGTTCCATCTCCGAACCACCAAAACAACCGCTATGTGGATGTCGGCTAAAGCGGATCTGATTGAATTGAGCCCTTCGTTCAAGCAAGCCCAGTTAAAGTATTTGAAATGATTTCACATAGTATTCGAACTTGGGTCTGCACGAGGTAGTAGATGGGAGACAAGATCATTTATCACAAGACATTTCATCAACGTCCCCAAGGAATGTGGTCTGTTGCTTTAGTAACACCTGGCAGTAAAAGAGTAAAATAAAAATATAACTGGGGGTTTGACTGAATAAGTGGGGGACTGATGGGAGGCGCGGAGCTGGCACCATGCCATGGGGTAATTATGTTGGGATGAAACCACGATGACATCACAGTCATGTTATGTAGGTCATCTCTGTGTGCATTTCTTGATGTAATGCAGCTTTGGCATTTTCCCCTGAATCAAGCCAAGAACCCAGGAGGTAGAACACTTGTGAGGGATGGAGGAGGAGGAAGAGGGAGGAATAGCTTGAAAGAAGGCACAACGGGTACAAATAGAACAAGCATCCCATCAATATCTAATCAATCACCCCCATGCTTCCTTTCGTCCCCCCCTCTCTCCCTCTCCTTCGCTTTCTCTATTTCTCTCTTATTCTCTCTCTCCCCCCTCCTCTCTTCCCCCTCTCTCTACCCTTCTCTTTCTTTTTAGTCTGTCTATACATCCTGCTAATGATCGCTGAAGTTTAACCCCTGATGATTAGCAGCTGCATTTCTCTGTGGTCCGCAGAGGTCTATCCCTTCTAAAGGAAAACAACTCCACCAATTTGACATTAAACCAAACAGAAATAGCACGTAGTTAGTCTAATGCCGCTCTCCCACCGGCTCGCAACCCTCTTAACCGGCCCAGCCAGGAGGCTTTCAGCCAGACATAAAAGCCCAGAGAGAGCTGACTGGGGAACGAGCGGGTGGGGGCGCCCACTCACCCTATGGACGTGATCCAATAACGCCCCAGCTGGTCCAAGCCACCCCCCCAGCTAGCCTCATCTGTTCCCCTAAAAGAACAATGATCACCTAAGTCCTCTGACAGCTCTGATTACCAGCGCCGGGGCACAAGAGGCCAGAGAGCACGGCCCAGTGTAGGATATACACGTGGGATACATTTCCCTGTGTGAGTG
>NC_036857.1:29735096-29783738 GCF_002910315.2 Salvelinus sp. IW2-2015
CCATGTGCACAAACAAACTCACACATTCACGCCTACTAATTTATGGCCTGAATATAAGGGAAATTACCTGTACGAACTTGGATTACGATAGATAAACAGAGGGGGAAATGAGGAGATATAGCCGGAGGGTGTCACAAGAGAGCAAGAGTTATGTCAACTAACATCATCATGTTGAATATCATTTCCATATCTCACTGTTAGGGTCAACCTCTAAAACCAACACTTAGTTTGTCATGGAAGAAAGGAGTCGGTTTTCAAATACAAGAGGATGACAGAGACAGGAGGGAGATATGAGGAGAGAGATTGAGAGAGACAGGATATAAATTTGCCACAAGGGTGGGAGAGGACAACGAAGGGTATTTGGGCCTCTGGTCAGACCAGGGAGATGGCCAGAAAGAGCTACAGAGGAGAGAAAGGAAAGCGACAGGAGAGAGCGATGGAAGGCAGAGAGAGAGCGACAGAGGAGAGAGAAAGGAAAGCGACAGGAGAGAGCGATGGAAGGCAGAGAGAGCGACAGAGAGAGAAAGGAAAGCGACAGGAGAGAGCGATGGAAGGCAGAGAGAGATCGACAGAGGGGAGGGAAAGAGTAGGGAAGTCTGTCTGTAATTAATAAAATGGCTGAAATGAAATCCACACTAACCTGCTTGATTTGTTTCCCAGGCAACTCCAGTGGCTCTGCTGAAGGGGTTATGGGCTCAATCCCTGTTGGTCTATTGAATGATAACACATGGAGAGAGCTCGCAACCTTTCCATCAGGTGTCTGTTCTCTTTTAAAGCTCTTTCTCTCTACAGATCATCAAGAATGAGTTCCGACCACATGAATCACATGCTAGCTCCGGCTCAACCACAGGGACATTAGGGGGGAAGATTTATGGGGGAGACAGAGGAAGAGATTGGGGAGAGAGGGTGGTTTAGGGGAAAGAGATGGGAATGAGGGAGGAGAAAGAGGGTAAGAGTGCGGGAGCACGAACCAGCATTAAGAGGAGAGGGAGGTACGGGGAGAGAGGAAGGTATGGGGAGAGAGAAGGTAGGGGAGAGAAGGATGGGGAGAGAGAAGGTATGGGAGAGGAGGGTGGTTTAGGGGAAGAGATAGGAGTGAGGGAGGAGAAGAGGGAAAGAGTGTGGCAGCATGAACCATCATTAAGAGAGAGGGAGGTACGGGGAGAGAGGAAGGTATGGGGAGATAGAGGGGAGAGTGGAGAAGGTATGGGGGAGATAGAGGGGAGAAGTGGAGAGGTATGGGGAGGTTGAGAAGTATGGGGAGATAGAGGGGAGAAGTGGAGAAGGTATGGGAGTAAGGAGAGAGGTGGAGAAGGTATGGGGAGATAGAGGAGTATGGGGGAGATAGAGGGGAGAGATCGAGGAGGTATGGGGGAGATAGAGGGGAGGTCGAGAGGTATTGGGGAGATAGAAGGAGAGGTTGAGAAGGTATGGGGGAGATAGATGGGAGAGGCCGAGGAGGTATGGGGAGAGAGGAGAGAGGTCGAGAAGGTATTGGGGAGATAGAGGGGAGAGGTGGAGAAGGTATGGGGGAGATAGATGGAGAGGTTGAGAAGCATGGGGAGATAGAGGGAGAGGTTGAGAAGGCATGGGGAGATAGAGGGGAGAGGTTGAGAAGGCATGGGGGAGATAGAGGGAGAGGTGGAGAAGGTATGGGGAGATAGAGGGAGAGGTGAGAAGGTATGGGGAGATAGAGGGAGGTGAGAAGGCATGGGGAGATAGAGGGGAGAGTTGAGAAGGCATGGGGGAGATAGAGGGAGAGGTGAGGAAGGTATGGGAGAGAGGGAGAGGTTGAGAAGGCATGGGGAGATAGAGGGGAGAGGTTGAGAAGTATGGGGAGATAGAGGGGAGAGGTTGAGAAGGTATGGGGAGATAGAGGGGAGAGGTGAGAAGGTATGGGGAGATAAAGGAGAGAGTGGAGAAGGTATGGGGGAGATAGAGGGGAGGTATGGGGAGATAGAGGGAGAGATCGAGGAGTATGGGGGAGATAGAGGGGAGAGTCGAGAAGGTATGGAGATGAGGGAGATGTGAGAAGGTATTGGGGGAGATAGAGGGGAGAAGTGAGAAGGTATGGGGAGAGAGAGGAGAGAGGTGGAGAAGGTATGGGGGAGATAGATGGGAGAGGCCGAGGGTATGGGGAGAGAGAGGGGAGAGGTCGAGAAGGTATTGGGGAGATAGAGGGGAGAGGTGGAGAAGGTATGGGGGAGATAGATGGAGAGGTTGAGAAGGCATGGGGGAGATAGAGGGAGAGGTTGAGAAGGCATGGGGGAGATAGAGGGAGAGGTTGAGAAGGCATGGGGGAGATAGAGGGAGTGGTGGAGAAGGTATGGGGAGATAGAGGGAGAGGTGAGAAGGTATGGGGGAGATAGAGGGGAGAGGTTGAGAAGGCATGGGGGAGATAGAGGGGAGAGGTTGAGAAGGCATGGGGAGATAGAGGGGAGAGGGTGAGAAGGTATGGGAGAGAGGGAGAGGTGAGAAGGTATGGGGGAGATAGAGGAGAGGTTGAGAAGGCATGGGGGGGATAGAGGGAGAGGTTGAGAAGGATGGGGGAATAGAGGGGAGAGGTGGAGAAGGTATGGGGAGGGGAGAGGTTGAGAAGGCATGGGGGAGATAGAGGGGAGAGGTGAGAGGTTAGGGGAATAGAGGGAGAGGTAGAGAGAGTAGAGGGGAGAGGGGGAGTTATGGGGGTCAGGGGATAGAGCTCAGCGCAGGGAGAACTGACCAGCATTAGGGAAAACAACATGGGAGGTATGGTGGAGAGAGAGCGATGGAGGAGAGGGGGAAGAGGGGGGACTGGGGGAAGGACCGCAGGGAGCATGATGCAGTGATTAAGAGCTTGAGGGAGAACATGGGGAATGTGTTGGGGTGAACAGTCAGAGGGGGGTGAGAGAGTATTGAGCAGAGACATCAATCTAAAATGAAGGAGAGAGAGCAAGAGAGAGAGAGTATTGAGTACATACACACACACACACACACACAAGGAAATTCAGTGGGGTAAGTTTGAGCAAACTGGCCTGGAGAGGATGTACTCATAACATCAATCTTAAACGACAAACGAAAGAAACGCAAAAGAGTGTATAAGCCAACTTCAGGTCTTTGCGGGCCAAATATGTGATGGAGATGGCGATAGAGCCAAAATTCACTGGAGGGTAATTCCCGACCCACTTCACACACCATATATCCAGTCCTTCAGTCGCTCCCCAGCGCAGCGCTCCCTATGTACCTTACATTAAATCTTCTTACATGAAATCGCTCCATAAACACGTTTCTTCATTCAATATGCAGATGAATAAATCACAGGGAACAATCTTCCCACAGAATCCAAACAGTTGGGGAATTGGCCAACAGTGGATCTCAGGGGTCAGGGGTCTCTGTCCGTTCTGACTGCATGGAAGAGAAGGACCAAAGGGGCGGAGTGAAAGTGATTGTTTAGACAGTACGTCTGGCCCCGTTGTACACCTGATATACACCATGTTTCAAACAATGGTTGTGATACAACTGAGAGTTTGTCTGTGCAAAAATAATTACACAACCATTGTGCGGTGTCTCGGCGAAGCGTTTGTGAAAAACTCTCTGTTGTATCCCAACTGTTGTGTCGAATGTGTTGTACATCAGTTGTGCAATCTGAGTGTGTATGGAGCCATGATGAATTGGACAGGGGTCTCTGTCCTCTCGGACTGCAGGGCACGAAAGAACCACAGGGGCGGAGTGACTGTGATGGCTGGGACAGTACCTCTGTGTACATTGTGCCGGAAATGTAGCATCTTTCACCAGAACCCGATTTTTCCTGCGATCTAGAGCCATAATCATTATGATTATTCTATATATAAAAAAAGATATATATGTCAATTTTTCGGTATAATGAGCTGTCTGTATCCTCCTGACTGGTGGTTCTTTAAAAGAAATTAAAAAAAAAAAATTATGTGTTCAGCTAGCTAGATATTTTTATTTAACTAGGCAAGTCAGTTGAGAACAAATTCTTATTTTCAATGACGGCCTAGGAACAGTGGGTTAACTGCCTTGTTCAGGGGCAGAACGACAGATTTGTACCTTGTCAGCTGGGGGATTTGAACTTGCACCTTTTCAGTTACTAGCCCAACACTCTAACCACTAGGCTACTATCTGCTGCAGATAGTGTTCTGCAGGTTTGCCACATGCCTTGTCTTGACGAAGATTTCCTGCAACGTTTCACAATGTGTTTGTCTTGACGAAGACTTCCTGTAACGTTTCACACTTTCTCTGCTGCTCAAAGTGTTTCAAGCCTGTGCCGTTTCCTAATCCCAAATGCAGATAATTACAGTGTAAGAGTCACAGTGATTACATCATGTCATTTCTCCTTGTCAAACAGCTAATAATGGGATGCATATGTTGTTGGAGCACAGTGTGCTGAAGACAGTGCAGGACATTTCAAGAACGGGACAGACTACAGCTGACCTTTCTGTCCAGCTTCCCATTGACAGCATGACTAGCCCAAACCTAAAAACGGAATCTTCCCAAACCCAAACCCTAACCTAATTTTAACCAATTCAGAAATAAAAGTAAAAGTAGTAAAAGCTCTGACGAAGGCCGTGTGGCCGATACGTAAGCTTATTAAATATCGGTGATACTATCAAGAGCAGTGTGCGGTTTCCTTTTCCTTCAACCAATTCAGAAATGAAATATCAGTTGCACGTCAGCCACGTCCCATTAGTTTCCCCCATCTAGAACATACAGTACTCCTACAACATAGGACACAAACATACTGCATCCTCTCTGTGAGTTGGTGTTGCCATCTAGTGAGCAAATGTCTAACTGCAAATATCTTCTCAGTATCCAGTACAATGTGAAGTACAGACCTACAGTAACATGGGAAATTCTGAACTAATTCAACAAAAACATTTATTCAAACAATCATCAGATCCAGAAAACTATATAAAAATAGCAATACAACATTTAAAGGTTCATCGTTATCAGTAGCTCAATGACTCAATCACAGACAGGAGATCTTGCTGGTAAAATGTTAAAATGTACATTTCATCTGATAAAGGTTGTTAGAACATATGTCTTATAGGATCTCAAAGACCATATGGCCGTTGAATGTTCATAATTATAGGCCTACCCAAACATGAATCGTGAACTGACCAAATCAGATAGTGAGCGCTTGTCTTGGTGTTGGCATTGCACACATTGGGCATAGAGGGCCTCCATAGGCCCATAACCACAAGAGCATAGAATACAAACAGCACTGATAATAGTGTACATTCCAAGTCATTGTGGGTAAAATAAGTTATGATATAGCAACTCAAAACCTGCCATTGACTGTGTAGCATTGGCACTGGGGTCACTGGGGTTCTATCGAACACAGCCTGGTCCCAGATACAGATCTGGGATCAGGCTAACCAAAACAAGGCTTCACAGTGGGAATCAAAACCTGTCTGTCCACTTGCAATAGCAAGAATCCCCTTAATGCATACCATCCAATGCTTTTCAAATCCATGGCGTGGAGTGTGCAAGTGCACACTTTGGGAAAAGTGTGGAGAATGGGGACACAGCCCTACAGTGAAAATCAGAGTGGGGGTCATTGGGGTGTGTTGTATCAAACACACGAACAAAAGGCTTCACAGTAGGAGTCAAACCCTTTTGTCTGTGACTGTCCATTCACAGGCTTCACAATGAAGGCTGCTGTCTGAGCAGACTCATACAGTACAGTGAACTGACTGCGGTTCCTGTAACCCAGCCATCTGTAATCCCACTGTCAAAGGCTGCTGTCACAACCTGTCATCCTACACTGTGTCATCTCATCTAAGTCTCTCGTCTCTTTCGTCTCTCTCCTTCCTTTCATTCCCTCTCATTCATTTATTCATCCATCTAGCCATTAATTCATTCTGGTCCCCTCTCTCTTTTTACCAATCCAGTTGGTCAGATCTAAACAGGTCTTTCCCTTCTGCGCCCGACCCCTCCTTTCTTCTGCTCTGGAGGAGGTTGGGAAGAGCGGGATGAGGTGACCGAGGGGGTGGAGGAGGATGGAGGAGGGAATGATTGTCGAGCAATAAGCTCCTTGAAGACAGAGCTCATCTGGCGGCAGACCTCCTGTGAGATGAAAAGAGGGAATACGGGAGGAGAGGAGGGGGACAATGATGAAGGGAAGAAAAAAAGAGAAGAATAGAGGACAGAGATGTTTTTCTTCACTGGACTGGAGTGGACTCCCTCTAGCGTGGTCGCAAACCTCTTATTATGCACGCTTAGTGAGTTCAAAAATGACAACAGTAATTGCAACAGCTGCTGCCGGTAATTACAGAAATAAAATATTAAATATTAGCTTAATGAAAAACATGTCAGACCTTGTCAACCTGAACTGTTCTATCTTCACTGGATGACAGGTCCTGGGCTCTGTGAAAAACAGAGAGAAAGAGATGGGAGAGAGAGAGAGAATTTCAGAATTTCAGTTCCCCCGCTTAAGCTTATTTAGGTCACTACAATTTATGACAATGAGTGCTAAAACAATACAACAATAACAAGTCAAAATACCCTGTGAATAGATTAGATTACAGAGTAGATGGTACATATTACTACCAAAGTTATGGCTACAGCAGTAGATGCTCCTAAGAGAAGGAAGGGGAGGACCATCCTCCTCAGTGAATTTCATACAAATACAACATTTAAACAGTTATCCTTTTTAGATAAAACTATACTAAATATAATCACATATATAGTCACCAAATAATTGATTAAAACACACTATTTTGCAATGAAGGTCTACAGTAGCCTCAACAGCACTCTGTAGGGTAGCACCATGGTGTAGCCGGTGGACAGCTATTTCCGTCCTCCTCTGGGTACATTGACTTCAATACAAAACCTAGGAGGCATGGTTCTCACCCCCTTCAATAGACTTACACAGTAATTATGATGACAACTTCCGGGGGACATCCTCTAACCGATCAGAGCTCTTGCACATTAATTTAAATGTTGTCCACCCAATCAAAGGATCAGAGAATGAATCTAGTACAGAAAGCATAAGCTACAGCTAGCTAGCACTGCAGTGCATAAAATGTGGTGAGTAGTAGACTCAAAGAGAGAGAAAGACAATAGTTGAACAGTTAACAAATTAATTTCTTCCTAAATGAAGGAAAAGCGAGATTTCATGATTTTTTCCCAGTTTCAGTTTCACTTACTTTGCAAATGCAGCTAGGTAGTTTAGCCTACTCAAACACCCTGCTCAAACAGAGGCTGCTATGAAAGCTAGCTGGCTATGACTATCCAACGCAACACTGTATCTCTTCAAAGTCAAGGTTTTCCTAATTTATTGCCTCTGGGGCCCGCCGTTGTAAGTGCTAAACTGCTTACTGACTGTACACTGTAACGTTACTGCATGATTGTAGCGAGTTTACTAACGAGTTAGTTCTATTATCTATGTTGACTATGATGTTACTTTAGCTAACATGGTGACAATGATGTAGGCTGTGTGTAGCGGTTATGATATAGTTTGGCTTGGAAAGGTTTATTCGCCTGGTCACATACAGCTGATGTGTTGTGCATTGAAGTCCACAAGCGAAGGGAAAAGGTGAGAGGTGGAGATCACATAGATGCGAGAAGGAATACAATCTGGCTGCTATGAAAGTGAACTGGGTATTCATTCCGCTGATTCTGTTGAAAAACTTTTCTTAAACGGAAGCAAACGGGACAAAATTGGGATAAACATATCTGAATTTGTCCAATAGAAACTCTCGTTTATAACGGTTGGATTAATGATTACACCCTATATCATCTAGACGCAGGCAAGAGTGTGCAAGGCGGTATTGAATGTGTCACTGTCTGTCACCTCAAATTTCCCTCGACCTGTGTGCGACTACGTTGTAAACTTCATTCATAGGCTAGGTTGTAGCAACCTCATGATGGGTATAGGGAAAATTTGAGTATCATATAGTAGCCTAAACGTATCACTGTTACATTGAACTGGGTGAATGGAATTTGAATGACAGTCATCCAATATGCTGTAATAGAAAAAAGGCCATGCTCATGAAAAAAATGATTCCTCCCTCATCTTAAACGGCACTGACCGCCACTGGGCTACAATGTGGTTTAAAGTCTCAGTGGTACAGGTACCACAGTAATAGGTGAAATATCTTTGATGGTACTTGTGGTGTTATTTGCATATTGCATCCTGATTGGCCATATACTGTGGGAATGTAGGGGTTCACGAGGAAAGCATATCTCTCTCTCATGTGGCTCGTAATGTGAAGCAACGTGAAGTTAGCAATAAATGTGCCTTCATAAAGATGCACCGTTAGTAGTTATTTTACTCACATACAGACACGTTTGATTACACGACATGGTGTTAGAAGTGGACTAGAACGAGTTACTAACAGAGTTTAGCTTACAGTACCTGGTTGAAAACTTTTGGGAAGAGAATCGAGGAGGCTAATCAGCATGGAAGACATTGCTGGAGAATCTTCACAAATCTATCGAGGAGAACCAGGTAAACACTCTCATGTACTGTATGAGAGAGGACGTTTTGAAGGGTCTAAACCTAAACGAACTCGAGCAAAAACAGTATGGACAAATAAGAGACAGATTTCATGCATTCTTTATTGTGAAAAAGAATGTGATCTATGAGCGAGATCGCTTTAACATGTGGAGACCGGGGGAAAATTAAACAGTGGATTATTTTGTCACAGATATGCCCTAGCAGAATATTGCAACTATGGACTTTTGTATGATGAACTAATTAAAGACAGGCTAGTCATTGGGTTAGCAGACGTGCATCTGTCAGAACGTATGCAGCTAGATAAAGATCTCACACTAGAGATAGTCATTGAGATGGCAAGACTGAAGAAGTGAAACAGCATCAAAGTTGCCTGCGAGGTGACACAGTAACAACAAAAGAGGCATGCTCAGTGGATAGAGTTATGCAGAAAGGCAGCCAGTGGACACAGAAATTCCAGCGTGAGAAAGCTAGCCATGAAAATGCTAATGACAAAAAGCAGTCAGTGTCAAAACTGTGGCAAAATCCCTGCACATCCAAGATCACAGTGTGCAGCTAATGAAATAGTGTGTCACTCCTGTGGGGACGAAATGGCATTACCAACGTGTGTGTATGTCATCAAAAGCCCTAAACGAGATTCAAGAAGAAGATGATAGCATTTTCCTAGGAACAATAAAATCAGGAGGTGACCTATGGACGATTGACATTCAAGTGATGAACAGAAATGTGAAATTCAAAATAGACACTTGTGCCGGTGAGACTGTTATCCCATACAATGTGTTCAATCACATTTTCAACGGGAACCAGCAAGCCAGCTCTGCAAAAACCAACAAAACCTCTGCTAGGACCAGGAAGAGCGCCGCTGGATGTGATCAGCGTCACACGTCTGGTTCTAGGAAAGGGAGAAAAGGAGACACTGGAGGAGGTGTATGTCCTCAGAGATCTACACAGCTTTACTAGGCAGACCAGCGATCACAAAGCTTGAGCTAGTTGCTCGACTCCACAACATTGATTTACACACTGAAAAAAAGCTATCCAAAGCTGTGCAGCGGTCTTGGCACAGTACAATAACCAAATAACATCAAGCTGAAACCCGTCTGACAAAATTCAAGAATGAGCTAGAGCGCAGGAAAGGTTTTCACCAGAGCGGAGGAGCACACGGACTGGTGCGCCGGCACGGTGGTTGTCCCAAAGAAGAAGAGGGACATGCGGATATGTGTTGATTTCACCAGTCTCAATGAGTCAGTGTGTAGAGAAAAATACATACTTCCAACTGTCGAGCAGAACTTTGGCTCACTAGCCGGGGCGAAGATCTTCCACAAGCTCGAACCGAACATGGGCTTCTGGCAGATCCCGCTAGCCGAGGAGTCAGTTCAGCTAACAACCGTCATCACACCTTTCGTATGTTACTACTTCAACAGTCTGCCTTTTGGCATCGCTTCAGCACCTGAACACTTCCAGAACAGAATGGTGACTGAGGTCACTGAAGGCCAGGAAGGTGTGGTCTGTCACATGGATGATCTGTTGGTCTGGGGCCAAACTCAGGAAGCGCATGATGCAAGACTTCATGCTGCATTGCAGAAGATGGAAAAAGCCGGCTTAACTCTGAACATGGACAAATGTGACCAGTCAAGTTCCTGGGCCACATTATCTCGGACCAAGGAGTACAGCCCGACCCAACAAAGACAGAGGCTGTCATGAA
This sequence comes from Salvelinus sp. IW2-2015, assembly GCF_002910315.2. Taxonomy (NCBI): domain Eukaryota; kingdom Metazoa; phylum Chordata; class Actinopteri; order Salmoniformes; family Salmonidae; genus Salvelinus; species Salvelinus sp. IW2-2015. Next base: position 29,745,260 of record NC_036857.1, read on the forward strand.
GTGCGGAGCCATCCAACATCAGCAAGCGACAGAGTTTTCTAGGATTTGTGAACCAACTGTTAAAGTTCATCCCTCTGCTAGCAAAAAAGGACAAACCTTTCAGAGACCTACTCTCAAAGAAAACCATTCAAAGAGCTGAAGGAGGAGCTGACATCCACACCCGTGCTAGCCCTGTACGACCCAAACAAAGAGATCAAAGTGTCAGTCGATGCGTCTTCCTACGGACTAGGAGGAGTGCTGCTGCAGAAGAAGAGCAAGGAATGGAGACCCGTTGCCTACGCTTCCTGGCCTCTCACAACGACCGAGCAGAGATACGCTCAAATGGAAAAAGAAGCCCTGGGGCTGACATTGGCATGTGAAAGTTTCAGAGACTTTTTCATCGGTAAACACTTTCAGCTGGAAACTGATCACAAACCGCTCCTGAGCTTTCTGGGGAACCAACCCTTGGAGACCCTTCCTCCACCAATCCAACGCTTCAGGATGAGATCTATGAGTTATTCCTACAAGATTGCTCATGTCAGTGGAAAGAGTCTGTGGACTGCAGACACGCTGTCACGTACGCCAGTCAAAGCAAAAGCTACTGCTGCAGAAAAGAAGCACATGGAGAGCACAAATACATATGTGGATGCCATCATGGAACAGCTTCCAGCGAGTGTTTCCTACACGGACAATCTGAGAGAACAAATCTAAGCCGACAGTGTGTGCTTAAACATCATGACAATGTGTCAGGAAGGATGGTCTGAGTTCAGCGGATGCGAAGGACCGCTGAAACTGTACTGGGCAGAACGAGCTTTTCTCACAGTGCACGACGGTCTTGTGTTTAAAGGAACAAGACTTGTCATTCCATCAGCCTTACAAAATGATGTCCTCACTCCGCAGAAACAGACATCACCTCATCCCTATGGATGGACCTGAGGACCTGAGAACAACAACGCTAGGCAGGAGAAGATTCAAGTGTCTTCACCACTCCGACACTCTGCATTGTACCTTTTACACCCAGAGCAAGGTCTGGGCGAGCAATAGGTAAACCTTAAGGACTGGATTTATAAGCCAGAGCATCAAGAACAAAAGACTGAGCTCAAAGTTAAAACAAATAAATCAGATAAAACAACAGCTGTCAAGTTGTTACAGTTCTAACTTACCTGTGGGGTAGATTTGTGTTTAAAGAAATTAGACATTTTGGGTTAAAGTTTACAGAAAAGATTTGATGTTCATGACTATGTAGAAACGTTCTAGAATAACTAGGCAGTAACAGACCTACTGACATAAGAGCAATGAGAGCAATAAGAGCAAATAATCTCTTGAGGTCTATTGAGACAAAGGAAGTCTAATCTTTGTTCTCTGAAAAGGGAAGATGTGGTGTTCTGAATATTGCATCCTGATTGGGCATATGCTAATGAGGGCCTGTGGGAATGTAGCGGTTCGTGAGGAAAGCATCTTTCTCTCTCATGTGGCTTGTAATGTGAAGCAACTTGATGTTAGCAATAAATGTGCCTTCATGAAGATACACCGTTAGTAGCTATTTTACTCACATACAGACAAGTTTGATTACACGACAGTACTTACTCTTTGCGTATGTAGCGGGGGGAGCGGGGCCTGCCATGTAGAGCCATGGGGATCTGTATGGTGAACTTTTCTCCAAGGGACACACTCCCACCTGCTGTGGATTGTCTGGAACTGCAGCTGCTATTGGATCGAGATCGCTCTCCCTTTGACTCTGACTCTGGACCACAAAGAGTTATTAATTTTTTTTGACTGGGACAATGCACATCAATCAAGATTTCGGTTAATGTTTCTCATAAAGCATAGACGGAAAAACAATATCCCTGTGTCAAATGACTGATTCTCAAACACACATGAAGTTAGCAGCCGGGCCCTTCTCACCTTTACTGAGGATTTCTGAATCCCCTTCTCCCTCCTCACTGCAAAATAAACACAGACAATCAACATCAAGTGTATGTGCCTGAGTATGTGCTTGCGTGTATGTTTGTCTAGGTCGCTGTCCATTTATCTATGTGTTTTCTGTCACCAATCGTCTTGCTCCAGCGTCATGCATTTCTCATACACCGGTCCCTCTAGCTCGGTCGGGCTGGGGAAGATGCTCTCGTGCTGCAAAATGATGCCCTTCACCAGAGAGTTGATCTGAGGCTGCAGAGTAACAACATCCTCATCCTGCAACCCTCGCACCAGACTGGGGCCGAAGCACACGGCTAAGTTATAGGGCTGCATCATGTTCTCATCGCTGTACTGGGATACACTGGGGGAAGAGGGGGGAGATAGAAAGGAGAGCAAAGGGAAAGAGGGAGGGAGGTAGAGCGAGAGTGTGGGAGAGGGAAAAGAGAGAAAGAGACAGATAGAGAGAGAGGGGGAGTGAGGGGAGGGAGAGAGAGTGAGAGAAAGAGAGGTAGGGAGGGAAAGAGAGAAGAAGAGGGGGAAAGAGGGAAGGAGAGAGAAAGAGAGAAAGAGAGAAGAGGGCAAGAAGAATAAGAATAACATAATAAGACAGCTGAAATTTCACAGTTCAGGCTCTTAGTGCTGAACCAAATGGCTCGCTGACCCTTTGAAGAACTCTTTTTGGTTCCAGGTAGAATCCTTTTGGGGTCCATGAAAAATCCTTTCCACAGAGGGTTCTACCTGGAACCAAAAATAATTCTACCTGGAACCAAAAAGGGTTATCCTATGGGGACAGCCGAAGAACCCTTTTGGAACCCTTTTTTTGTAAGTGTAGTGCACAACTTTTGACCAGAGCCTATATAGGGAATAGGGTGCCATTTGGGACGCAACCTAAGTGTGTTTTAGAAAAGCGCCTATCTCATCAAATGGCTGCTTCTCTCTTCTTTGAACAGAGGGTTTTCTTTGCAATACTGACATTTGCAAGGGCTTTGTGGTAAGTGTATGGTTAGTTCCTCTTGACAATGACAGTAAAGAAATCCCAAATAAGTGTTTGTTTGTGGACAATGTTTTAGAAATAGAACAAAGATACTTACTGATGGAGGAATGCAAAGAGGTATCTCATGACGATGATGACAGGTGGCGGATAGGAGGAGATGACCGATTTGAGTTTAGCTGCTCTCTCTGTCTCGTTGTCAATCTCTGGAAGGGTTGGGTGCAACAAGGAGAAAGGTTAAGGAAAAGCATATGAAAAGCTACCCAATGCACACGCACACACTCAAACAACCCCCACTCCCCACCCTCACACATACATACATACACCCAACCCCCCACGCACACACTTACCTGCGTACTCCAGGAGCTGAGTGGTGCTGTCCTGAGGGAAGAGAGGGTTCTCCAGGGTTCTGAAGTAGAGCTTCAGTATTCCTGCAACTAAGTCCATGTCACACCTGCTGTCTGCCAGGGGGTCCTCTCCTACAGGGAACACCAAGGGCACATTGCCCAACATTATTAATGATCAATACTACAGCACTGGACTACGGCTTCCATAGACACCAGACCTAGGTTAAAATAATATTAACTTTCTATCTAAATACTCTGACTGTTCAATTGAGCCTGCCTGAGCTTGCAGTTTTGGGACTGTACCATTGGTTACATTTACCACAATGCCAGCTTAATCCAGTAAAGACAAATGATCTGAAACAGATACTTTGAACCCAGGTCTGTACTAGATGCAGCTAGAGCAGCAGGCAAGGAGCAGGTTGATGTTTATTGGGATGAATATTGTCCTGGAGGCAGCACTGAGCGGTTTCTCCCAGATGGGCTAGCCGCAAAGTCAAAATTGGCTATATCATATAAAAACAAACAATTAATGTTAGGGTTAGACAAGGTTAGCAGTGTGGTTAAGATTAGGGTTAGGTTTAAAATCCTAGTGACCACCCTGCAGAGCTGCCTCCCGGACAAGATTCATTCCAATAAATGCCAACGTGCAGACAGGGACAGCAGACAGGCCTACCTCTCTCAAACGCATCTCTCAGACTGTTGACCTCGGCCTGAGACCCTGGTACTCTGAAGATACCCTCATGGTGGAGACCTACAGTTTAGGATTGATTGACAGACAGACATGAAGACCTTCATAGATACACGCTACAGTCCATTAGCTGTTTGTAATATACAGTATCAATATGCACCAAACATGCACAATAATGGCTCACCATTGAGGTTGATGAAGCGAATGCAGCTTTCCACAACCACTGGGATCTCTTGGCCCGATGCCTGGGAATATTGGGAGAAGTTTATTGAAATCAGGATACTAAGGAGGAGAATGAGATGTTGACAGACAGCAACAGTAGGCTGGTACCTGTATGAACGAGAGCATGTCTCCAGTGAAGAGTTTGTGGGTGAAATGGATGCTAGGTTGACCCTTCATCCTTACACGAACACACTTCCTGGAGTTTTCTCTACAGGGGGGAGAAGACACACTAGTCAGTTGACTATAAGACAGTGCCCTAAACTGTTATGTTACTCTTATGAGGCAGTCATAAAGGTCTTACAGAGGAATGTAACTCTACCTGGCTTGATGACCATTGGTTGATTCAGCTAGGAAGGGAAGAAAAAGCAACAATTAGGATAGCTGTAACAGCTGTATAGGAAATGAAGAGCCAAAATGACACTTGGGCAATTAAGGAACAACAATGAGTGTACTGTATATGAGGCTATACTACAAAGTCATGCCGAACTGTTGTGTGTGTATTCGAGAGCTTGGAACTATAAGGTTCTATCTGAAAAAATAGGATTCTGCCTTTAATGTTCCGAACCCTCATTGGGTTTAAATGGTGTCCGCTATTTTTGTTCTTGTATTCTTTTGAACTTTACAACATAAATTGGGGCATTTAGAGTACTGTAGAAGTAGAGACCATTGAACAGAACAAGGCTATGTCAATAACTACATTTGGACAAAAATGCAGATAGAAAGTTATTGTCCCAAGCTTGTAGAAGTGGTTAGTGCTGTACCTTTCTCTACAGCCACTTTAAGCAGATCATGTTTAGCCTGTAGTTTGGATACCAGAGAGCTTTTACAGAGATACTCCTTCACTTTCTGAGAGAAGAATCAAACACAATTCAAAAAAGTCATCATCATCGTCATTGTCATCATCATCATCACCTCCACCGTCATTTCCTTGTATTTCATTTTCATTATTACCGTAACCCCCACTATTATAGTGCACTCCTTTTGGCCTGACCCTTATGTGTAAGTCAGTTTAATAATGACTCACAGTACAGTAGAGGATCTCAGTCTCCTGCAGGTTGGCTCTGCGTCTGGCCAGATTAGGTCTGCCACTGCTGCTGGCCAGGCTTTCATTGCTTCCCCCCTGACCTTGGCTCTGAGACGGGGACTGAAGATGGACCTGGGAGCCCTGGGTCTGGCTGCTGGAGGGTGGAGGATCTAGGTCATCATCACTGATACCTTCCAGCAGGGTAACGCGGGCTGCCCGTAGAGTCTTATCTGCCTAGGAGGGAGAAAGTGTGTAGTGAATATATTGGAATCCATCTTATCCACTACAAGGTCGATTTTAAGCTTTTGAGGGAGTCATGGCCCGGTTACTGTAAAGCATTTTGTGTTGATAACAACAGTTGATAAAGGCTTTATACATTTGATTGATTGGGTGGACTGGACTTTACCTCCTCCGTTTCCTGGGTGAACCCGGTGAGTTTAGATTGTAGCTGTTGGAACCTGGTCTCCATCTCACCCTTAATCTCCTGCTCTGCACTCACCTCAAACACCTGAGAGGAACAGGGACAGGGAATAATCAGGGGATATCAGACAGGTGGGAGCAAAGACATGTGACGTTGAGATACACAACCCACACACCCTACCTGGTCTCCGTCGTGTGGCTGGTAGTGGAAGCGGAGTGGCAGACAGAAGGTGTTGGTGTGTGTCTGTAGCAGGTTGTCTCTGTCCTGACTCTGGTCCAGTCCAGACACAGCACTTTGGAGCTGCTGCAGCCCTACACTCAGGTTCTGCTGACCCCAGGACCGGCTGGACAGGTAGGCCGACAGCACACGGGACAGAGACAGGTGGTAGCCCACATCTGAACACTGAGAGAGACACAGAGAGATGACACTGGGATAAGATGATGTGTTTATGTTGTAGGCAGGGTTGGGGTCAAATCCATTTCAATAGTCAATTCAGGAAGCAAACTGAAAAATGCGAATTGGAATACGTCATGCAGGTCGTTTGAATGGACTTCAAGATTATTTCAAGAAATCCATGAAAATGCGGTCAAATAAGGTACACTACCGGTCAAAATTCTGAGAACACCTACGCATTCAAGGGTTTTTCTTTCTTTATACTATTTTCTACATTGTAGAATAATAGTGACGACATAAAAACTATGAAATGACACATATGGAATCATGTAGAAACCAAAAAAGCGTTAAACAAATCAAAATATATTTTATATTTAACATTCTTCAAACAGCCACCCTTTGCCTTGATGACAGCTTTGCACACTCTTGGCATTCTCTCGTCCAGCTTAACCTGGAATGCAGACTTGAAGGAGTTCCCACATATGCTGAGCACTTGAGCACTTCGTGGTCCGACTCATCCCACACCATCTCAATTTGGTTGAGGTCGGGGGATTGTGGAGGCCAGGTCATCTGATGCAGCACTCCATCACTCTCCTTCTTAGTAAAATAGCCCTTACACAGCCTGGAGGTGTGTTGAGTCATTGTCCTGTTGAAAAACAAATGACAGCCCCACTAAGCCCAAACCAGATGGGATGGCGTATCGCTGCAGAAGGCTGTGGTAGCCATGCTGGTTAAGTGTGACCTTGAATTCTAAATCAATCACTGACAGGGTCACCAGCAAAGCACCCACACACCATCACACCTCCTCCTCCATGCTTCACGGTGGGAAATACACATGCGGAGATCATCCGTTCACCCACACCATGTCTCACAAAGACACGGCGGTTGTAACCAAAAATCTCCACCAGTCTAATGTCCATTGCTCGAGTTTCTTGGACCAAGCAAGTCTCTTCTTCTTATTGGTGTCCTTTAGTAGTGGTTTCTTTGCATCAATTCGACCATGAAGGCCTGATTCACAGTCTCCTCTGAACAGTTGATGTTGAGATGTGTCTGTTACTTGGACTCTGTGAAGGATTTATTTGGGCAGTAATTTTGGAGGCTGGTAACACTAATGAACTTATCCTGCAGCAGAGGTAACTCTGGGTCTTCCATTCCTGTGGCGGTCCTCATGAGAGCCAGTTTCATCATAGCCCTTGATGGTTTCTGCGACTGCACCTGAAGAATCTTTCAAAGTTCTTGAAATGTTCTGTATTGACTGACCACTGACCAAGTGATGATGGACTGTCATTTCTATTTGCTTATTTGAGCTGTTCTTACCATAATATGGACGTGGTCTTTTATGAAATAGGGCTATCTTCTGGATACCCCCCTACCTTGTCACAACACAACTGATTGGCTCAAACGCATTAAGAAGGAAAGAAATTCCACAAATTAACTTTTAATTGAAATGCATTCCAGGTGACTGCCTCATGAAGCTGGTTGAGAGAATGCCAAGAGTGTGCAAAGCTGTCATCAAGGAAAAGGTGGACTATTTGAAGAATCTCAAATATAAAATATATTTTGTTTTACACTTTTTTGGTTACTACATGATTCCATATGTGTTATTTCATAGTTTTGTTGTCTTCACTATTATTCTACAATGTATAAAATATTAAAAAGAAAGAAAAACCCTTGAATGAGTAGGTGTTCTAAAACTTTGACCGGTAGCGTAAATCTAAAATTATATTTGTGTTTGTGGACAAATTTACTTCTGCCAGACATCTTTTTTGACATTTTTGTGCTGAAGAGCATTGCGTTACATTTTTGCCCATGAAAGGCTATTCAAAAAGCACACAAAGGTTCAAAACTACTTGCCGGGTCACTTTCATGGCGTATTTCAGTTTACTTCCTGAATTAAATTAAATTAAATGGACTTGACCCCAACCCTGTAGATAACATGTTGGATGCACATTGTATTGTAAAGTATTGTAGTAAACCTTGGCTTGTGTGAGCCAGAACGGCTCATAGAAGCAGGAGCCTATCTCTTGTTTCTGTAGTGTGATGTACAAGTACACCCCTTGTACAGGACGCTAGTCTATCGCAGGGCCTTACCCTTAATCTATCTCCTTAATGCTTAGTGCCAGGCAGAGACGCCTCGGATCCCATTTTTACAATCTTTGATATGACTCGGCCGTGGATCAAACTTCCATCTTTCCAATCTCAGGGCAGATACTCTTACCACAAGGCCGCTGAGTTTGCATCATTGCATTGCAGTCATTGTGTATTATGGCTGGTACTTTTCAGTACAATCCAGTGTCTTCCCTATTGGCGCCAGACAGCAGCTGTGAAGCACCACTCACATCTATGAGTGAGGAGATGTCCTGGAGATAGTACTTGTTCATGGAAGCGTTGGCTGCAGCCAGGTTGAGGAGGTAGTCGTTTCGAGCCTTGGTGCACTTCAGCTGAATCTCCTGCACTTTAGACTGTCTCTGGAAACACACATCGGAATGAGCCATTACATGCACACACGCGCACGCACGCACGCACGCACGCGCACACACACACACACACACATTTTGAAAAAAGGGATGTGAGCTGTTCTTTACTTTCTCTATCTTCTTAGAAGCGCCTTGTTTCTGTTTCTCTGCTTCCTTCAGCTTTCCCTCTGCAGACACATAATCTGAATGGTACTGGTAGTAGGTCCTCCATGCCTGCAAGCCAGGAGAAACACACAAACATTGAAGCAGACACGCACACACACACACACAGAGAACATTCATCAACACGTCATATCATGCAAATACCAAGACGACTACTTTACATCTCACCGTCTCCTATTTTAGAAAATATGCCATACTTTGTTTCATAACTGGTGTCTGTTTCCCACACATGTTGGACTTACTGTCTGTAGCTCTGTGGTGACTTTCAGTAGACCATCCTGTAACTGGGTACAGACATCTTTACTCTGGAAATAAAGAGATCAACCAATACATGTGTTAGATGACTAGAGAATGAAACAGAGGCCAGGGCAAAGATAGAGACAGATTAGAGATGGAGAGAGAGAGAGATTAGAGATGGAGATAAAGACAGATTAGAGATGGAGATAGAGACAGATTAGAGATGGAGATAAAGACAGATTAGAGATGGAGATAGAGACAGATTAGAGATGGAGAGAGAGAGAGATTAGAGATGGAGATAAAGACAGATTAGAGATGGAGATAAAGACAGATTAGAGATGGAGATAAAGACAGATTAGACATAGGAATATGACTCCCCAGGACTCCCTGGAAAATAGTGCAAATGTTACTGAGCGGACTATCCTGGCTGAATGAATCAAATGAAGATGGAGCAGTACCCTCTTGGCCAGGCGCTGTGTGATGTCCAGACAGTGAGTAAGGGGCTCGGTTAGGGTGGTCCTACATATTTCACTCAGACCACTGTGGTCTCTGCTCTCCTGTCTGGTCTGAGCCAAGAGCACCAGCCAACACTGGGCCACAGACTGGCCACTACAGGGCTCCTTCCTGAAAGATAGAGGCACAGGGAACGGGCCATGGTTTAAACATAGACATGGTTTAACCATAGAGTTACAAGAATGGAAAATTAAAAAACACTGGTTTTTAGTTCTGGAATAGGCTTAATCTGTGTCTGGGAAACATGTCATTTGTAGAGTGGATTCAGAGACACAAAGACCATCTCAACTCTAGCCTGATCCCAGATCTGTTTGTGACGTCTTGCCAACTCAATGACCATAGGACTAACAGACATAGCACAAACAGAGCTTGGAGCAATTTACCTTTTGATTTTGGAGGTGAACCTCTCGGACAATTTGTCAAGCGAGCGTGCATACTCCCCTTCTATCTCACTGCGTCTACGCAGGTAGTCTGTCAGGTCCTGAAGCTGCTGAGATTTCTGCTCCAATTGCAGGTCCAACACCTTCAACTGGTCCAACAACTGACAACGCACCTCTTGGGGTGGGAGCAGGAGAGTGGGAGGGAGGTGAGAGAGAGAGAGAGAGAGAGAGAGAGAGAGAGAGAGAGAGAGAGAGAGAGAGAGAGAGAGAGAGAGAGAGAGAGAGAGAGAGAGAGAGAGAGAGAGAGAGAGAGAGAGAGAGAGAGAGAGAGAGAGAGAGAGAGAGAGAGAGAGAGAGAGAGAGAGGGGAAGAAGAGGAGGGAAGGGGGGGGGGGGGAGAAAGAGAGCGTGAGAGCGGTAGAGAGAAAGAAAGAGGGAAGTTGAGAGTGATATACAGAGGGATGCCTCCATTTTGTTTACTGACTTTGAATAGTGAATGAGTTCTACACTTCCATGTCCTGTACATGTAGACCTTCAACCAAACGCTGAAGGTGACGGTTGTGTTGTACCATTGAGTCCAATGTGTTTACAGTCAATAAGCATTTAATATGGACTCAGTCTGTGACTAGACAGATATGCATGGAACTAGAACTATGTTGTACCAACCGGAGGGCGGTGAGAAGAGAAACATTAAAGATGAGCAGTACAGTAGAGTAATGTTAGAGAGTAAAAACAGTAACAAGGATTTCCCTTACCTTTGATTTGTGTGTCATAGTCTAGAACACCCACTTTTCTCAGCTTCACATTTGACGTCATTGTTGCTCTGACAGGGTGAAACCCTGTTGCAAAGAGATGTCAATAATTCCACAAGGTTTTCTGTGATAGTTCAACCTGAAACGTTACAACCAACCTGCTACCTAGTTCCTGGCAAAACCCCTCACTGTACCCATGGTTCTTAGAGAGTATATGTATGTGTGCAGCTAATGACCCCACTTCCGGGACAAAGTCCACTTGATTATTGACCTAACTCTTGAAAACCTTTCTGTCTATACTTGTAGTGTACACTACCCTGCTGCGTCTTGATACAATCTGTCCCAAACACTTTGGAACAACGCTCTGTGACACTCTGTGTTTACAATGCAGACTGACAGACTCCACAGTATCCACGTATTAGAGATAGACTGACTGAGATAGACTGACTGAAATAGAGTGACTGTAAACAGTATTCTCTTACTGCAACACATCTCCTAGTTCAAGCCAGCCTGCCTCTGAAGCGATAGATGCGTAGAAAGCCAGTTGGCATGTAACGCACCGCTCTGCTCGCGCTGCTGCATAACTGTAGTATGCTTTGCAAAAATAGCAGCAGAAACATTTCAGCTGCTCTATACATAGTACTTTGCCACTGCCACATGGTACACAGCACTGTCACTGAGGGGATGTTTGTTTTACAAGCTACAGGTGGTTTCACTAATAGATTTAGTAACTGTAACCAATGTTCCCTCTAATTATTTTCGGCACTGAGCAAATTTCAGGTCTGCTGAGCGCAAACTGTGTGAAAATTCTATGCGTGAGTTTACTGTGAACACTGATGTACCCACTTTAAGTTACAGTTTTAACAGTGGCCTTGTAGGCTATTTGATCATAATGTAGGCCTACCAAAGTGGCCAACCATCAAAAACAATGGAGAAAATGCATCCCATAACATTTTAACATGGAAATAGCTGTTATTATTCCCATAACATTATAACAGAGGATCAGACACATCGTGCTACTGTACCCTCTGCCTATTGGCTACTTAGCTTAATCAAGTCTGTCTCAAAATACAAAAAAAGCTCTAACTGACTCGCTTTTCAAAGATGTCTAGAAATTTACACATTTGTGTTCTTGTAGGAAGCAATCACTCCCCTATTGCTGACTACAAGTGATCTATAACTGGGCTAATAACTCACTAACAAGTAAAGGATATTAACAAAATGTGCACACGCGGCTATATTCAGCTCTCACTTTGATCTCAAAACAAGCGCATCTACTCACGACTGATCTAAACACAGTCCAGTTCAATGTACAGTGCATTCGGAAAATGTTCAGACCCCTTGACTTTTTCTACATTTTGTTACGTTACAACCTTATTCTAAAATTGATTAAATCATTTTCTTCCTCTGTACTTTGCTCCGTTCATCTTTGCTTCGATCCTGACTAGTCTCCCAGTCCCTGCTGCTGAAAACATCCACACAGCATGATGCTGCCACGACCATGCTTCACCATTGGGATGGTTGAGGTTTCCTCCAGGCGTGACGCTTGGCATTCAGGCCAAATAGTTCAATCTTGGTTTCATCAAACCAGAGAATCTTGGTCTGAGTGTCTTAATGTGCCTTTTGGTAAACTCCAAGCGGGCTGTAATGTGTCTTTTACTGAGGAGTGGCTTCCGTCTGGCCAATCTACCATAAAGGCCTGATTGGTGGAGTGCTGCAGAGATGGTTTTCCTTCTGGAAGTTTCTCCCATCTACACAGAGGAACTCTAGAGCTCTGTCGGAGTGACAATGGGTTACTGGTCACCTCCCTGTCCAAGGCCCTTCTCCCCCGATTGCTCAGTTTGGCTGGAGGGCCAGGTCTAGGAAGTGTCTTGGTGGTTCCAAACTTCTTCCATTTAAGAATGATGGAGGCCACTGTGTTCTTGGGGACATTCAATGTTGCAGAAATGTTTTGGTACGCTTCCCCAGATCTGTGCCTCGACACAATCCTGTCTTGGACCTCTACGGACAATTCCTTCAACCTCATGGCTTGGTTTTTGCTCTGACATGCACTGTTAACTATGGGACCTTATATAGACAGGTGTGTGCCTTTCCAAATCATGTCAAATCAATTGAATTTACCACAGGTGGACTTCAATCAAGTTGTAGAAACGTTCAAGGATGATTAATGGAAACAGGATGCAGCTGAGCTCAATTTCAAGTCTCATAGCAAAGGGTCTGAATACTTATATAAATAAGGTGTTTCTGTTTTTTATTTTTAATAAGTTTGCTAAAATAAAAATAAAAACAGTTTTTACTTTGTCGTTATGGGGTAGTGTGTGTACCCCATCATTTTAGAATAAGGCTGTAATGTAACAAAAAAGTGGAAAAAGTCAAAGGGTCTGAATACTTTCTGAAGGCACTGTAAATGGCCACACAGGTCTATGGGCTGAGTAGTGTGTGTCAATGTAATAGAATCCTTCTCCGATGTGTTCTGCCTACAACAAAATCTCTTGCATAGTTTGTTTTGTTTCGGTATGTTGCGTTGAAAGTGGCTAATATTGCATCGATTCGATCACAATTGCCACAGTAAAAGGAAACGTTGATAGTGTTAACAGGGAAAACTTGAGAACAGTGGTCACCAACCTTTGCTGAGTCAAGATCACTAAATCAAAATGCAAGCCGAGATCTACTGCTGAGATTTTGTTTTATACATGACTTAAAAAATGTAAGCCTATGCAACATTAACCAATGAAAAACAGTTCTGTAGCAATGAGGTTTGTGAAGTGAGCTATAGGCCCAATATATTATCACCGCATACTGGCTTTGCTTGAATTGCTCTACCAATTGCTGTTCAAGCCATTTTTTCCAATTATTTTTCAAGATTTGAGGTAGACTATATGATCACAACGGTAATAGTGTGATCATATAGTGAGCATACATTTAAATAATTTGCTTTCTATTTTTATTGGGCTAATGGTGCCTGAATCTGATGGTCAGTCTCAGCTGATGGAGAGAGCAGCAGACTGAGGGTTCGCCTCTCATCATCCCTCCGCTCTCTCTTTCCTCCACTGACACTGACCAAAAAGGGACACAGTCTTCCAGCTGATGGAGAAACTCGAGTCACACAGCATTATTTCTGCCTCATGCACACATTCATGTTGTTACTCCTATGAACAGAGAAAGTGAAATATTCCTCAATATTAAAAACGACCCAAGCCTCTAATAATAACAACAACGCAAACATATTGATTCACCTACCTACTCATTCATTACTGCTGCAGTGCTTGTTGTAGTGCTGATTGGAAATAGGAAGAATGTGCATTTTATGGCTTATAAAAGTGTTGAATACAAAAGTGTTGACATTGCTGAGTAAGAACTTAAACATGAACTCACTCATAAAAACATCAGATCTTTGCTGTGTTCGTTGACAGTCGCTCTCTAGTCGTGGTTTTAAACGTTTTGACACCTCACAGCATCAACTTTGCTGTAGCTTTCTTTTATGCCTGCTACATTACTGCAGAAACGGTCATCTGAGCCATCCTTTGGCCAGAGGAAGTCTTTTAGTGCTCTTGATTTGCTTTCTTGGCCCGCCGGGAAGGCAGCTTGTACCTTCAGACACATGACATGGTTCAAAATGGAACTATGTTTATTGTTGTGTTTTTTACAGAAATGTTTGCCGACCGACTAAGAATGCCTTGGAGATCGACTTTCGATCGTGATGACCGGTTGGTGACCACTGCTCAAAAAAGTTGAGTGAAGTTCAATCTCCTGTTTCTCTCTGCGGGCTGATATTTCTGCGCGGCAGTCTCGGGGCTACTGCCGCGCACAGACAGACAAGACACAGCACACACAATCCTTCAATTCTAGTTGACATGATTTGCAGATTATATCCGTTTATAAACTATTAACTACAGTTACTGGTTTATGACTATATAATTTCATGACAGTCAGACCCAGCCCACCCATGTTGCTTTTCTGTTCAATAGCATAGGCCTGGTGTTGTTGGCATAATAGTGATCTGATGATCCAACATCATTTTCCCTTCTTCCTCTTTACGTTGGATCCAGAGTCATTAACTTGTCCAGTGGATGAGAGAAAAGAGAAGTCTTTATGGATTTGTGTTGTTTGTTATTCCTTTTGTTAAGTACTGTTAAAGGCCTGAGAGGGGGATCAATTAACTACACTTCAACCTCCATTTATGAAGTTAGTATTATTGGTAGACTAACAGTGAAATGTTTACTGAGGAGCCCTTCCCAACAATGCAGAGGGAAAAAAAGAGAAATAGAACAATAATAACATGGGGAATGCGGTTACCTTTAGGGGAATGATTGATTGAGAGCTTAACCAGTCAGTACATGATCACTGCCTGGACTTATGGTTATGAACTGCATTTGAATTGCCCTTCATGAAGTTAGTAGTTCAAATTATTGGCATCTGTCCTGCCTCTCTGTTTCTCTGTTGTCTGTCTATCACATAGAGACACCTCTAGTGATCTTTTGAAAGGGGAAGACAGGGGTGGTGTTTCCTGTGTCAGGGGCACACACACACACACACACACACACACACACACACACACACACKCKKKKCACACACACACACACCACACACACACACACACACACACACACACACACACACACACACACTGAGGAGCATATTAGGACTCACTTGACCTCCCTAACCAGTCACTTGACTTCTCTCTCTCCGTCCGTTTCATCACTCTCTCACTCTTCACTGGCAACTAACTTCCTCTTCTCTTTTCAAAAAGCATTCTCTTAACTTACAATTCACTTCTACATGTCACACAGCTGTTTTACAGTCTTCCCAATTTCACTCCCTTTCATTTATTTTAAACAAAACTACTTTTGCCTGTGATTTCTTCAGTCCATCTAGATCGGCATGCCTATAGGTTAATCTATGTATGTGCCTGTAGGTTAGCTATAGGTCTATTGCATCTCCATTTGGAATTTGTAACACATTTCATCTATCTTAATAAAATGCATTTTAGAAAGCAGTTGTTGTACATGCAGCATGTTGTTTTTAGAGCTTTGTCACCCTTTCCTTTCTCCTTCTCTCCATTCCTTCACTATGTGATCATCATTGAATCACCCAACAGGAATTGGAGTTTATTGCCATCATCATCAGGACATAGGCAGGGTACCAATTCTTAACTGACATTCACTGGTCAGTTTTAACTGGAAGACCCTTTTGTAGTTGCTGTATCTGATCAAATTTGATTTGATCTAAGGCTCACGCTTCGAACACACCGACAGCCTCATTGGGCAAAATGTTACACGGCATCATCTGGATATGTATGCAACAGAAGTTCAACATTCACATTCTGCTACCATTTTTGTCAAGCAGTCTAAAATTTACGCACCACACCGAACACACTGCAACTGCCTCTGCAACGCAATGCTGCAAGGCAAACGCAGCGTTTCATTGGTAATGAATGTCATAGTTACATGTATTGCCATATGTACTAATTAGGTGTTTCCCAAGTTATGGTCCAACCCCAACCACACATAAAGGTCACAGTGGGGTGAGATACAAATTGAGAAATACAGTATTCATAACTGTCAAACAGTAAATAAACCACATTCACAGGAAGTAGAGAAAAAGTAACCTCACCAAATGTGAAATAAATGGCCTAGTTATTCTGTCATGAAAATGTGATTCTTACCTGGCTGAAATTAGTTTTAATACTCTTCTTTTCCACAGTGAGTAACATTTATCTCCAAACGATAACTTCTCTCCTCCTCCTCCTCCTCCTTACGTTACATACATAAACCTGGGTGCTCTCTCTCTCTGTCACAGACACACACACTCTGTTCTGTTGCCCTCTGACACACTCTCTGAGACATCCTGTGACAGCTTGTGAAATAGTTGTGAAGAGTGAAAGCTTCTAATTCAAGCCACACCCTCTCCTCCTCATCATCCCCCTCTTCCCCCCTCCCTCGTCATCCATCCACTTTCCCCTATGAGTTCATGTGTATAGAAGTAACACACATAGGCTGAGTAAGAGTAAGCGCTGTCATCTATAATTACCGTATTAAGTCTTACCACCGATCTCTTACTCTGAGTAACTAATATACTTGATGAGAGCATTGCACTTAATTGTGTAACACGTCCTAAAATGGTGGTGCCAAATCCAACCACCATGTCATGACAAAACACATTCATATCATCTCACTGAACGAGTTCTCCACATATAACATGACATAATGCTGATACTATACATGACTAGAGAGCAGTAGTTAGCTAATATTGTTTACCAGAAACAACGGTGCAGAGTGAAGTGACTGTGTTGTCATGCCTTTGCAAGGTGTGAAGATACCAGATAATGAGTGAAAACAGAACTGTATGCTTGTGGTTAAGAGAAGGGAAGAGTTTTACTGAATGTATAAAAAATATTGCTGTACGAGCAGAGAACTTCTTTCTCACTTCTAACTTCCTGTGTATTTCCTTCCCTCCCTTCCAACTAAGACACATTAAATAGCTGACTGTTAACTGAAAGTGGCTTCTAACTGATCTATATTTTGTTTTGACTGTAGTTTTCGGTATAAATGTTATATGGTATAAATGTTGGTTTAAATGTTGACGCATTGCTAAGTTTATTTCTTCCCCTTTCTCAAGAAGTCCAGCCATCTTTAGAGTTTAATTCTAAAACTGTAAGCTATGCAACATTAAACCAATTTTTCCTTTTGTGCACAATTCCATTAATGAAACTTCTCAAAATGCTTTTTATTTCATGAAAGAGAGTAGAGAGTCTTTTTCCAGTTTTCTGAGAAAATGTACAGTACCAGTCAAAGGTTTGGACACACCTACTCATTCCATAGTTTTTATTTTTCTTTCTAAACAAATCAAAATGTATTTTATATTGGCCAGGGTTTCTCTCAACTAGCTTCATGAGGTAGTCACCTGGAATGCATTTCAATGAACAGGTGTGCCTTAATAAAAGTTAATTTGTGGAATTTCTTTCCTTCTTAATGCATTTGAGCCAATCAGTTGTGTGTGACATACTAGATACACACATGTGTGTGACGGTGCTATACAGAAGATAACCTTATTTGGTAAAATACCAAGTCCATATTATGGCAAGAACAGCTCAAATAAGCAAAGAGAAATGACAGTCCATCATTACTTTAAGACATGAAGGTCAGTCAATTCGGAAAATTTCAAGAACTTTGAAAGATTCTTCAAGTGCAGTTGCAAAAACCATCAAGTGCTATGATGAAACTGGCTGTCATGAGGACCGCTACAGGAAAGGAAGACCCAGAGTTACCTCTACTGCAGAGGATAAGTTCATTAGAGTTAATAGCCTCAGAACTTGCAGCCCAAATAAATGTTTCACAGAGTTCAAGTAACAGACACATCTCAACATCAACTGTTCAGAGAAGACTGTGTGAATCAGGCCTTCATGGTCAAATTGCTGTAAAGAAACCACTACTAAAGGACACCAATAAGAAGAAGAGACTTTCTTGGGCCAAGAAACACGAGCAATGGACATTAGACCGGTGGAAATCTGTCCTTTCGTCTGATGAGTCCAAATTTGAGATTTTTGGTTCCAACCGCCATGTCTTTGTGAGATGCGGTGTGGGTGAACGGTATTTCCCACCATGAATCATGGAGGAGGAGGTGTGGGGGTGCTTTGCTGGTGACACTGTCAGTGATTTATTTAGAATTCAAGGCACACTTAACCAGCATGGCTACCACAGCATTCTGCAGCGATACGCCATCCCATCTGGTTTGGGCTTAGTGGGACTATCATTTGTTTTTCAACAGGACAATGACCCAACATACCTCCAGGCTGTGTAAGGGCTATTTGACCAAGAAGGAGAGTGATGGAGTGCTGCATCAGATGACCTGGCCTCCACAATCACCCAACCTCAACCCAATTGAGATGGTTTTGGAAGAGTCGGACCACAGAGTGAAGGAAAAGCAGCCAACAAGTGCTCAGCATATGTGGGAACTCATTCAAGACTGTTGGAAAGCATTCCAGGTGAAGCTGGTTGAGAGAATGCCAAGAGTGTCCAAAGCTGTCATCAAGGCAAAGGGTGGCTACTTTGAAGAATCTCAAATATAAAATATATTTCGATTTGTTTAACACTTTTTTGGTTACTTCATGATACCATATGTGCTATTTCATAGTTTTGATGTCTTCACTATTATTCTACTTTGTAGAAAAACCCTTGAATGAGTAGGTGTATCCAAACTTTTGACTGGTACTGTATCTGTTGTTAAAATGTATCTCAGGACATCCTGTTTAAGACATCATGTTGGTGTACTTCAACACCTTGTAGAATGTGAGAGAGATGGTACCACAAGGCAGGCTAAATACAACAGTGTGAGGGTGATAGATGCTTCGGGTATGTGTTACCTTGGTATCAGTTCAGTCTGTGATGTCAATTCTTCTAATGATGATAATGATGTTACCATGGTATCAGTCCAGTCCTGGAGGTCAATTCTTCTGATGATGTTACCATGGTATCTATCAGTCTGTGCTGTCAATTGTAATGAAGACAGGAACAGAGTTACTGGCTCAGGGGCTCATTTATAAGATCGCAACATTACAGAAAATTCAGATAGAAATGTGTACAACAGAAATGACTGTCAGATAGAATAGTGAATTGTAAGCTCTATATATTACATTTCCATCTGCAACATTTAAAACAGCACTAGTGTGAATCAGGGTTTTCGTTAAGGAAATGTGGCCCTGGACAACAGATTTTAATTTAGCCTACTGGCCATTTGAGAAATTTGAGAAATTTGCATATCCCATTAGGGCGTCCACCCGCGGTGCTCAGAATGACAGAAATCACATTTAGATTATGGTAATGCATCTTAACAGAACATGCAACTCCCGTAAGGAAGCAGACAGTTTTCAAACTTTTGCCAAAATGCAATTTGCGGAAAAACACCATTCTAAAAAGTGCACCTGATAACGCGGTTCCATATGCGACGGAGATGAAAATCTCTGTTCGAAATTTAGGAAGAGGGAGTCTAAAGATGTCATAACGAGAATGGGTTGCTAATATGACTAGGACTGTGCATTTGGCTTCTGGAAAACGAAAGAAAGTTGATATGAAAAACAATAGAACAGGAGAGAAGTGGRWRKSRWMTGGYRCCAKWYSMYWYCCACTTCTCTCCTGTTCTATTGTTTTTCATATCAACTTTCTTTCGTTTTCCAGAAGCCAAATGCACAGTCCTAGTCATATTAGCAACCCATTCTCGTTGTTGGAAATAAATTTGCCCAAATTATATAATCACTCCTATCTATCTTCTTAATTATGTCTGTGTGTGTGCAAGTAGAAAAAACATGTTGATTCACCCTAGGTCTGCTTCTAGAGAAATGCCAATGCCATCTTCCGCTCTTTCATCTTGATGAAACAAACGGTCTGCTACGGGTGGCAACAATGTCATACTCTTTTTGAGCAGACAGCATCAATCAGGGTGGCTACACACACAGAGACAGAGGGGTGCTGTTTTGCTCGCTCGGATGCTTTATCAGGTGATAAGCGTTCAGCCTCTTGCGAATTGAAAGAAAATTATGAAGCAGAGTTTTTTTCTTGGTCAAGTCTGGCTTCCCTTGGCATCCACGAACAAAAATTTTGAGACAAGAAGGGGAGGAGTATGTGGCGAAGACATAGGAGTCTCCCGCCAATGCTTTCACATTCATTGTTTAATTGTGTGTATTGTTTACCCTTTCATTTTATTCATATCAATTCTCCATTACATATGTCCCCAGTAGTAAGTGTACCATTAATCACAGTCATTTGGTTACATACAGTACATTTCTGTTAATGCATGTATTAATTACAGTCATTTACTGTTCTCATTCTGAGTGGAAACATTGTTTGCAGAGGTCACAACCTGCTACATATGTGAGAAACAAGTTTTGGTTTATTTCATAACTATCATTTACAATATTTGTCAATTTGTTTCATTGTCTTTTGTTTGGAGTGATCCATGTGA
Organism: Salvelinus sp. IW2-2015; assembly: GCF_002910315.2. NCBI lineage: Eukaryota > Metazoa > Chordata > Actinopteri > Salmoniformes > Salmonidae > Salvelinus > Salvelinus sp. IW2-2015. The sequence continues at coordinate 29,765,719 of NC_036857.1, forward strand.
TTAATGAGTGTCTGTTTTTTTAACCATTTTAATTCATGACAATGATTTGAGAAACAAAAACATTATTGAAATGAAACTGTTCTATGAAAATGTGCATATGAAAATCATAAATGGTACAAGGATAAATTGTAAGCTTCCCCAAAATTGAAACTCGTGTTGCCTATGCAGTCGATAAAATAATTGCCTCCATGTTTAAATGGTCATATTTTGCCTATAGGCTACTTTGAAGCATGGGAAGAAATGCCTCATAACATGAAATAAATATTCAGGTTTCAAACAATTCCGTATGTTTTCGAAATGCATACTGCCTAATTTAGCCAGCTAACTGAAACCCTGGTCTGAATATGCCCCTAGTCTTATTACTAGTTGTAAAGTCTCACTACTGTAAGCGTTGTATGTATTCTACTCACAATAGTACTACCTAGTGGTCATTCTTAGAAGTTCAACCTTAAATAGTTGCAATTTCAAACCTAGAAAAAAAGAATGATACTACAAAAAGTATTACTTGAAACTTTTATTTTCAGCATTTTGAAGAATACTTCACAGATCTCATTAAGTCACACCCAAAAACAGAGGTTATATTTTCAAAATGTATTGATTTCATGGGTGAGTGGGGGGGTTGAAAACAGTAGTAGTGACAGCATCAAGCCCAAAACAACCTTTATAGAACCAGTTGTGAGTTTGAGCTCAACATCAACTTTTCATTCCAGTTGCAAAATAATTTCTTTCAATCACAGTGTATCACTAATGTCGAGAAAGAAATTATATTTTAGTAAAAAAAATCTATTTGACTTTACGCTGTAAAAGTAACAAAAGTGAATGGAGAAGCTGACTGCCACTGGGTATCATTTTTCCCTTTCTGTGAGATAAAAAGTGTAGTAAGTAACTTTGATGGCGAATTTAAAAATGGCTACTAAAGATGGCTGAGTCATTGTGAATCAGAGGATGAATCTTTGACGTCTGTGCTCTCTGTGGCCTCGCTAACTTCACTGAGGTCTTTGTTCTCTCCTCCGCTGTCCCCCTCTCCCTCTTTCTCCTGGTCACCAGGTGTGGTCGTAGTGGTAGGTGCCTCCTGACCCAGGGCCTTCATTCCTGGCTTCCTCAACTGTGGGACCTATAGACAGAAACAACAGACAAACGGTCAAAATGCAGTTGACAAAAAGGAAAGGTTGACCTTAACCCTCAGGTAAAGAGTGTCTTATGACTGCGTTACGATTCTCTACCCTTCATCCAGAAGTGTGCACTTGTTCACTCCAGTTCATGCATTTAAAAGCAAGCACGGCGGGAGGGAGTTTGCACCATACTGCTCACACCAGTCTATTACTTTTAAATCCATGAGGGAGAATAGAATGTAGGACGCACCCCTCGGGAAAAGCGTAAAGAATTGGATCAAAGCGACTGTATGCAAAACACTGGGTGAGTCGAAGGTGGCTGGATTACGCCCATAAAAGCCATGCTGCTGGGTAAAGGGAAAGAGTAAAAAAAAAAAAATAATTCACCTCATCAGCCATGTGGGCTAGGTCTCTCTTCATGGCATAGGCATCCTCCCCATCTGCATAGTACTTGGGCTCTATTTCACTAATCCTATGAAAGAGAAAGGAAACGATTCACTCAAGTGAGTGAGTGAGAATAGGACCAACAACATATTATACATTGTATCACTGCAAACAATACCTGGTTAAATAAGGGCAAAAATAAATGAATTTGAATGCAAAGAGTATCATTAGGGAATATGACCCACAGTTCCTGAATAAACATCTGTTTGAATAGACATGGAACATCTATATTTACATATGCATTTGCTTTAAGAGGGTTTGTTTTCACATGGATAGAAGGAGATCTTACTGGAATTTCAGTGTGTTTGAGTACAGGTGCAAGGCCGCTCGGTTACTGCAGTAGGAGAAAATTAGATGGATGCAATTCAAGTTATTTGTGAACAAACAAATACCATTCAATATACCATTTAAGAATGATCTGAAACGAACAACGTCTCCCTGTATTTAAATTATCTTCTGGCTACACTTCTAGAGAACAGAAGAGTGATATGTATTCAGCATTCCTTTACAACAACTAATGTAGAAATTCTTATCGAAGAGTCATATAAAAGCGACTCGAAATAGAACCATCTCATTGAAGTTCAACACAGATATCCAGCACACTGCACTACCTTTTCCGGACATGAAGTGAGACATATTTGGCGTTGAAGTTTTCAATCATAGCTCGACTGGCTTGGTCCATCAGCTTCTGAGCTAGTCCCAAACGTCTGTGAGAGCGCTTGACAGCCTGAGCGACAGAGACAATCCAAACAGTTGTTAATAATCCTTCCTCAAGCTCAACTAAACAACCTGACAAGTGCTGCAGATGATAGCGTGCTTGCGCGCACCCCCCCCCCCCCCTCTTCTGCCTCTCCCATATTGACTCAATTAAGTACTACAATGAACAATACAGAACCAAGACTCACCAGGGATGTGATGTGGCCGTGGGGGACATCATCTGGATCCTCCTCCCTGCATACCACATAAAGAGTGAGGGCTTGATAGAGCCTGACAAACAATGGCATGAGATAAGATCTGTAGTTCAGGTATACTCACATCTTGGCCAAAACATATCCCACTATTTTGCCATTCTCATCCTCTGCGATGTAGGAGAGCTGAAAGACGAACAAAGACGAGGTGATGTTAGAGATAGATACACTGAGTTACACAGACATCAGGTAACAACTAGGCCTAAATCTAACTCGTCATTCCTTTTGAGTTAGATTAAATTTGTGACGGATTGAATGCCAAACAAAGACTTGAGTCAAGTGGTGATGGAGATGTCTGCTGAAGAGGAAGCCATGTTAACCTGCGGCCAGGACAGTCCGTGGTAGAAGTAGTATTTCATCTGGTAGTTTTCTGGGAGACACAGCAGGTTGCAGTGCTGCATGTTCATAAGGTCCTCCGGCTGAGGAAACAGAACCAGGAATGTCATGTCAATGGTATGGATACTGACTGAAACAATTACATTAACGTTAGTTAGCTAGTACACGTCAGAAAACGGACTACAAGAAGAGATGTCTGGAGTGGAGACACTGATTCAGTCAAAATATCACTATTGACTATAGTAGGCTAACGTTAACTACACTTCAAGTGGCACTTCTCTTGTTTACTTTGTTACTAGTTACCATATAAGCAATCTAGTTAAATAGTAGCTAGCTAAATAGGCTAGTTGGCTCACAGTTGGACATGACATGCATAAGTGGAGCTATCAGGAATCCTTGGATTGTTATTATTAGCGATGGGTGGCTATCTAGCTAAGATGGTAAACTAGCACAGTGTTGCATGGTCGACAGTGCTTCTCACTTACCCTTGCGTTGCGAATATTCATGTTTTCTTCGACCGTCACACGTTCAGATTATGACAATTATAAATAATGGAAGTAAAGTGTTCAAGCTATGAACTCCTAACGTTGTCTTAGATTCTGTTTCAGGAGTGTTAGTTAGCTAGTTAAACCGAAGAAGAAGCATGCGCTTAACCGGAAGTGAATGAAAGGTAAGTCCCGCCTCTAGGGTCATGGGTTGAAGGATCCAGCTTCATCTTCGGTGGGGTTTATCGGCGGTTGGCATCTAGCATTATGGTGCATTATCGTCACCTACTGTACTGGAGTGTGAGCCAGATACAAGGAGAAACTACTGTACATCCTTCTTGCCAGCCCCTTTTTACTCTTAAAAAATATAAAATATTTGGGACAATATCTAATGACGTTCTATTCAATATACTCTTTAAACTAATTTCCTGTATGCCCTCTCCCTCATATCAGTTTTTCCCTCTTTCCCTATGATATTGCCCAAGCAATACATGCTCCACGGTCTCGGTTTCCTGGCAATAATCACACTTTTCTGTTGGATGCTTTCCTATCACATTTAAGCACTTATTTAACCGGCTGTGTCCCACCCTTAATATTGTAAAAAATAGCCTCCCCTCTTCTGTCCCTTCCTGCCGTTCTCCCCTCCCCGACTTGCCTCTTTACTTTAAATAAATTAGTATTTATATTCCACTGCTCCTGCCATCTCTGCACCATCACTGTCCATATCAGGCTTTTTGCCTCTGCATTGCTCATTGAAACTACAACATCAACATCCCCACTACTCAGTGCTTGTTTAGCCAGTACATCAACTGCCTCGTTCCCCTCCACCCCCACATGGCTGTGTCCCAAGTAAATCTTATCTGTATACCCATGTGTTTAATCCTGCCATGGGTTTGTAGCACCTCATATAGCAGGTCTTGTCTGCTACGTGATCTAAAGGACTGGAGACTCATTAACACTGCACATGAATCAGAGCAAATAACTACTCTGTCTGGCTTGACTTCCTCCACCCACTGCAAGGCCAACAGTATGGCCATCACATACTTTTTCTTGCCACTGTACCTCCCCACCTGGATAGACTTTCCAAACCAGAAATCCTTTATCCAGTTGTACGTTCTTCCTCCTACCCCCATAATATCAAGCTTGATTAACAACCCCTCCTTCCACATCATATCATACGCCTTCTCCACATAAAAAAAGACAGCTACAAGTCTCCTTGTTCACCTGCGCCTTCCTGACCTCTGCTTCTAAGCAGAGCACTGGGTCCATAGTTCCCCTACCCTTCCTGAACCCACTTGATGTGGCGATACTAGCCCCCTGCTCTCCACGAAGTAAGTTAACCTGTCCGTAATCATACATTCCATAATCTTACATACATGTGATGTTAAAGCTATTGGCCGATAGCTTGTTGGCCTCGTTGGGTCCTTTACTGGCTTCTGGATTGGTATCACTACTGCCTCCTTCCAACTGCCTGGTAGTTTCCCCTCCTCCCACACTCTGTTGTACAACACCAATACCTTATCCAGTGCCTCATCATTAAGATGGGCCAACATAACATAGCACACCTCATATTTCCAAGGTGAAGTTAACCCAGCCTTACCTATTTCCCTTTTCACCTCTGCCATGGTAAATGGTGCATTCAACGCATAATTTACTTCCTCCCTCCTATCCAGCTCTCCAGGATAATCCTCTCTCGTTCTCCTTCTCCCCCTCTGCCCCTCCTCTGACAAATTTGCCCGAGCTATGCACTTGAACAAATGCTTAGGCCATCACCTCTGCCTTCTCCTCATCTGTTACTACCACATCCTTCCCACTCGTCAACACTGGATAATCCCACTCCCTTCTGACCCCACTCATCCTCTTAATCATCCCCCATACTTCTCCTACAGGTGTCGCCCTTCAATGATGTCATAGACCCGATGCCAACTTTGACCTCTTTGCCTGACGAATAGTTCTCCTCACCAGGGCCTGTTTATACAGAATCAGATGTTGGAAGTTATGCGTCCTTTTAAGTACTCTAAATGCCGTGTTCCTACTCCTCACCATTGCCCCACACACATCCGTCCACCATGGGACTGCTTTCTTCCTCCCTGAACTCTTAGGTATAGTCTCAGTAGCTGCCACCACTAACGCTGTTCTCACCCAGTTATTCATACTATCCACATCCTCTCTCATATCCACCCAAGCCATCACCTGCTCACTCAGCTCCTGACACTGATCCCACTTTGCCCTTCCAAACACCCACCTGCCTCCTTGACCCATTGACACCTCCTCCTCCCTCTGGCCTGCTGTGCATACTATGGGGTAATGATCACTCCATACTGTCGACTCCTCCCATACCTCCCACTCACAGATTCCTGCCATCGCACTAGATACCAGAGTGAGTTCCGAGGCAGACTCTTTCCCTGTGGCTACATCAATCCTGGTCCCTCGGGCCATCATTCAGGCACACCATATCTTTCATTACTATCAGATTGTCCATCACTTGGCCAATTCCATCCATCTGTTTCCCCCCCAGAGCATATTGTGGGCATTGAAATCTCCACACCACATTACTGTACTTCTATCCTGGCCCTCCACCTTCTCCAGCACTTCCAGGTCCAATATCTGACAGGGATTATAGTAGTTCACTACCACTAGCATCCCTCCTCTCAACCACACCTCCACATATTCCTGTTCAATACCTTTGCCTAACATCCTATAGGGAAGTACTTGCTTTATGAGGGTGGCACTCCACCTCCCCACATATCCCTGTATGATAAACTCCACAGTCGGTTTGAGTCATGTTTCCTACACACAAATCACATCAACCTTAGCTGGCATATCTACACTGAACTGCTTGAACTCCTGCCCATTAGCCAACAGGCTTCGACCATTTCACTGTAGTACTACCACCATAACTAAGATCCAGTAATACATGACTCCACCCTCGGCTGATTGAGGTAGTCTCAAACCTCTTCCCATGTCAACCCTGTCATACTCAGACGTCTCCCAGCAGCTTTCACTATTAGCTGAATCCTCTCTGTTTTAGACTCTACTTTAGCAGTGCTATTGATAGCTCCTGCTATGAACGTCACCAGCTTTCTCTTATCAATGTATACCATATCGCCGCCCACCTGCCCCGTAATCCCCCGGTCTAGATGTTCCTACCCATCTCTCCCTTGAACCTGTATCTACCTGGACCAGCCTCACTGCCTCAGCATATGACACCCTTCTCTCCACTCTTACTTGTTGCCTCTCCACTGCCTGCTTCATTGCCTCACACCCACAATATGCCACACTATGAGCACCTCCACAGCTGCAGCACTTTGGTTGTACACAATCCCCACATTTCCCATACTCATGCTCCCCTCCACATCTTGCACTCCTCTTTTTCTGTTTACAGGCTGTTGCCATATGCCCAAACCTCTGGCAGTTATAACATCTTAAAGGCGTTGGTACATAAGCCCTCACATAAGCCCTCACATAATAACTCATATATCCTATGGTTACTTTATTTGTCAGTACCCGGTCCTTGAAGTGTAACAAAATAGACGGGCTATCTACCCTAACTCCACCCCTTGTTTCCTTGCAATCTTTGAACATCCACTAGAACACCTCCTCTCAAATTGTTGCTTACCTCTTTACTGCTGACACCCACAGGCCTGCTGACACCCATCACCCCTTTAATCCACTGCTTCCCTGCTTTTAAAAAATGTATTTTATTTCACCTTCATTAAAACCAGGTAGGCCAGTTGAGAACAAGTACTCATTTACAACTGCGACCTGGCCAAGATTAAGCAAAGCAGTTCGACACATACAACAACACAGAGTTACACATGGAATAAACAAATATACAGTCAATAATACAGTAGAGAAAAAAAGTCTATATACAGTGTGTGCAAATGAGGTAAGATAAGGGAGGTAAGGCAATAAATAGGCCATAGTGGCGAGGTAATTACGATATACAGTTGAAGTCGGAAGTTTACATACACCTTAGCCAAATACATTTCAACTCAGTTTTTCACAATTCCTGACATTTAATCCTAGTAAAAATTCCATGTCTTAGGTCAGTTAGGATCACCACTTTATTTTAAGAATCTGAAATGTCAGAATAATAGTAGAGAGAATTATTTATTTCAGCTTTCATTTCTTTCATTACATTCCCAATGGGTCAGAAGTTTACATACACTCAAATAGGATTTGGTAACATTGCCTTTAAATTGTTTAACTTGGGTCAAACGTTTCGGGTAGACTTCCACAAGCTTCCCACAATAAGTTGGGTGAATTGTGGCCCATTCCTCCTGACAGAGCTGGTGTAACTTAGTCAGGTTTGTAGGTCTCCTTGCTCGCACACACTTTTTCAGTTCTGCCCACACATTTTCTATGGGATTGAGGTCAGGGCTTTGTGATGGCCACTCCAATACCTTGACTTTGTTGTCCCTAAGCCATTTTGCCACAACTTTGGAAGTATGCTTGGGGTCATTGTCCATTTGGAAGACCCATTTGCGACCAAGCTTTAACTTCCTGACTGATCTCTTGAGATGTTGCTTCAATATAGCCACATCATTTTCCTCCCTCATGAAGCCATCTATTTTGTGAAGTGCACCAGTCCCTCCTGCAGCAAAGCACCCCCACAACATGATGCTGCCACCCCCGTGCTTCACGGCTGGGATGGTGTTCTTCGGCTTGCAAGCGTCCCCCTTTTTCCTCCAAACATAACGGTGGTCATTATGGCCCAACAGTTCTATTTTTGTTTCATCAGACCAGAGGACATTTCTCCAAAAAGTACAATCTTTGTCACCATGTGCAGTTGCAAACCGTAGTCTGGCTTTTTTATGGTGGTTTTGAAGCAGTGGCTTCTTCCTTGCTGAGCGGCCTTTCAGGTTATGTCGATATAGGACTTGTTTTACTGTGAATATAGATACTTTGTACCTGTTTCCTCCAGCATCTTCACAAGGTCCTTTGCTGTTGTTCTGGGATTGATTTGCACTTTTCGCACCAAAGTACGTTAATCTCTAGGAGACAGAACGGCTGCGTGGTCCAATGGCGTTTATATTTGCGTACTATTGTTTGTACAGATGAACATGGTAACTTGAGGCCTTTGGAAATTGCTCCCAGGGATGAAACAGACTTTTGGAGGTCTACAACTTTTTTTCTGAAGTCTTTGCTGATTTCTTTTGATTTCCCAATGATGTCAAGCAAAGAGGCACTGAGTTTGTAGGCCTTGAAATACATCCACAGGTACACCTCCAATTGACTCAAATGATGTCAATTAGCCTATAAGAAGCTGCTAAAGCCATGACATAATTTTCTGGAATTTTCCAAGCTGTTTCAAGGCACAGTACATACACTAATAGTGTATGTAAACTTCTGACCAACTGGAATTGTGATACAGTGAATTATAAGTGGTGGCGTCCAAGGTGGCTTAGCAGTTCAGACGTCTTTTTCTGTTCCGTATTGTTCGTGTCCTGTATATATATATATTTACACCTTTCTTCGCATATCTTTTATCTATTTTATTATCCAAGAACTCAACTACAAAAGCTTTCCTGCAAAAGCTTTCCTGCAACCCGCTTCACCAATTACAAAAAGTATTATTTACACTCAATCTTGAAATCCATCGTGGAAGCTCCAGGGGCTAATTCAAAAGCTAGCTGAAAGCTAACCAGAAGCTACTCGAGCTAGCCGAAGCTAAGATCTGTAGCTGCCCCAATTAGCCGGTTTGCTGGCTAGCGTTGGTGGTGTTTCAGCTGCCCACGTTTAGTGGTCATCAGCTATCTATAGCTCGTAAACTACCGCACCTTGTGTCGCACGCGACTCGGACCGGAGCATTCCGGGACTCTTTTTCTCTCAGTTTCCCCGGATTCCAGCCGCAGGCTCTGGACACTTGACCGTTGATTCGCAGCTAGCAGCTGCAAACCGTGTGGACTATTGGCTTACGTCGACCCGACGAAAACTCAAATCGTCTGGAGCTAGCCAGCTGAGGAGTTCCAATCACCATCCGGACCCGTCTTTTGTTCGCTGCTGACAGATTACGGAACCCCACCGGGCGTTCACGACTGACTGCCGCGACTGACTGCCGACGTTATCTGCCCGAGGGATTATATCCACTGGCACTCAACGTCCCGACGTTACTGAACGCTATCTGAGGCCCGCTAATCGTTACTGTCTTATCGGCTGCTTATTGAACAAGTATTATCGGACAACTATTATTATTATATTATTTATTTATTTTATTTTTCCTTGGGTCACTATATCATTTTTGCCAATTTGGATTGATCCCCTCTACCACACGGAACCCACTACACGGAACCCACTAAACCTACCGACGGAAGCACGAGGTATCTCAAACAGACCTCCATCCTATGCTGCTACCGATAGCCATATACCGGCCGCTGACTGGATCGCCACGACCCCACCAACCTCTACTACTGGACCCTTATTGATCACTCGATTAGCATGCCTCTCCTAATGATAATATGCCTTGTCCATTGCTGTTCTGTTTAGTGTTTATTGGGGTTATTTCACTGTAGGTTCTAGCCCTGCTCTCTATACCATATCAACCTCTCAGTTCCACCACCCACATATGCGATGACATCACTGGTTTCAATGATGTTTCTAGAGACAATACTCTCTATCTATCACTCAATACCTAGGTTACTCCACTGTATTCACATCCTACCATACCTTTGTTGTACATTTTCCTTTAAACTATTTTATCGCCCCCAGAAACCTCCTATTTACTCTCTGCTCTAGTCTTAGGCGACCAATTTCTCATAGCTTTTAGCCGTTCCCTTATCCTACTCCTCCTCTGTTCCTCTGGTGATGTAGAGGTGAATCCAGGCCCTGCAGTACCTGGCTCCACTCCTATTCCCCAGGCGCTCTCTTTTGATGACTTCTGTACCGTATACCTTGGGCTTCATGCATGTTAACATTAGAGAAGCCTCTCCCTAGTTTGTTTGTTTCACTGCTTTGCACACTCGCCAACCCGGATGTTTAGCCGTGTCTGAATCCTGGCTTAGAAAGACCACCAAAAATTCAGACATTTTCATCCAATTACAAGATTTCAGACAAGAAGAACGGCAAAGGGGCGAGGTGTTGCAATCTACTGCAAAGATGCCTGACAGAGATTCGTGATACTATCCAGTCTGTCCCAAACATTTGAACTTCTACTTTTAAAAATCCACTCTCTTTAAAATAGTCTTCCCCGGTGTGGTGAGCGTTGCTAGACTGGGTCTCCAGGTGTCGGGCTTTGTGACCACCCTCTGCCGAGCTGTGTTTGAGATAGTATGTGCTGATGCTCCCCCATCTATCTTCAGAGCTCGTGTGCATGTGGCGACCTAAATTGAACATGCTCAACACCCCAGCCACCCTACAATCTAAGCTTGATGCCCTCAATCTCCACACAAATTATCAATGAACCTACAGGTACCACCCCAATTCCGTAAACACGGGTACCCTCATAGATATCATCCTAACAAACTTGCCCCAAATACACCTCTGCTGTTTTCAACCAAGATCTCAGCGATCACTGCCTCATTGCCTGCATCCGTAATGGTCAGCGGCAAACGACCTCCACTCATCACTGTCAAACGCTCCCTAACACTTCAGCGAGCAGGCCTTTCTAACGACCTGGCCGGGGTATCCTGGAAGGATATTGATCTCATCCGTCAGTAGAGGATGCCTGGTCATTTTTAAAAATGCCTTCCTCACCATCTTGAATAAGCATGCCCCATTCAAGAAATTTAGAACCAGGAACAGATATAGCCCTTGGTTCTCTCCTGACCTGACTGCCCTTAACCAACAGAAAACATCCTATGGCGTTCTGCATTAGCATCGAACAGCCCCGTGTATATGCAACTTTTCAGGGAAGCCAGAAACCATATACACAGGCAGTTTGAACAGCCAAGGCTAGCTTTTTCAAGCAGAAATTTGCTTCCTGCAACACAAATTCAAAAAAGTTCTGGGACACCGTAAAGTCCATGGAGAATAGAACACCTCCTCCCAGCTTCCAACGCTCTGAAGATAGGAAAAACATGTCACCACCGACAAATCCACTATAATTGAGAATTTCAATAAGCATTTTTCTACGGCTGGCCATGCTTTCCACCTGGTACCCCTACCCCGGACAAAGCACTGCCCTCCCCTCTGCTACTCGCCCAAGCCTTCCCATTTCTCTTCTCCCAAATACAGTCAGCTGATGTTCTAAATGAGCTGCAAAATCTGGACCCTTACAAATCAGCCGGCTAGATAATCTGGACCCTTTCTTTCTAAAACTATCTGCTGAAATTGTTGCCACCCCTATTACTAGCCTCTTCAACCTCTCTTTCGTGTCGTCTGAGATCCCCAAAGATGGAAAGCAGCTGCGGTTATCCCCCTCTTCAAAGGGGGGACACCCTTGACCCTAACTGCTACAGACCTATATCTATCTCTACCCTGCCTTTCTAAGGTCTTCGAAAGCCAAGTCAACAAACAGATTACCGACCATTTCGAATCCCACACACCTTCTCCGCCAATGCAATCTGGTTCAGAGCTGGTCATGGGTGCACCTCAGCCACGCTCAAGTCATAAACGATATCGTAACCGCCATCGATAGGAAACAATACTGTGCAGCCGTATTCATTGACCTGGCCAAGGCCTTTGACTCTGTCAATCACCACATCCTCATTGGCAGACTCGACAGCCTTGGTTTCTCTAATGATTGCCTCGCCTGGTTCACCAACTACTTCTCTGATCGAGTTCAGTGTGTCAAATCGGAGGGTCTGTTGTCCGGGCCTCTGGCAGTCTCTATGGGGGTGCCACAGGGTTCAATTCTTGGACCGACTCTCTTCTCTGTTTACATCAATGATGTCGCTCTTGCTGCTGTGATTCTCTGATCCACCTCTACGCAGACGACACTATCTGTATACTTCTGGGCCTTCTTTTGACACTGTGTTAACAACCCTCCAGGCGAGCTTCAATGCCATACAACTCTCCTTCCGTGGCCTCCAACTGCTCTTAAATACAAGTAAAACCAAATGCATTCTCTTCAACCGATCGCTGCCTGCTCCTGCCCGCCTGTCCAACATCACTACTTTGGACGGCTCTGACTTAGAATATGTGGACAACTACAAATACCTAGGTGTCTGGTTTAGACTGTAAACTCTCCTTCCAGACTCACATCAAACATCTCCAATCCAAAGTCAAATCTAGAATTGGCTTCCTATTCCGCAACACAAGCATCCTTTACTCATGCTGCCAAACATACCCTTGTAAAACTGACCATCCTACCAATCCTCGACTTCGGTGATGTCATTTACAAAATAGCCTCCAAAACCCTACTCAATAAATTGGATGCAGTCTATCACAGTGCCATCCGTTTTTCACCAAAGCCCATATACTACCCACCACTGCGACCTGTACACTCTCGTTGGCTGGCCCTCGCTTCATTACTCGTCGCCAAACCCACTGGTTCCAGGTCATCTACAAGACCCTGCTAGGTAAAGTCCCCCTTATCTCAGCTCGCTGGTCACCATAGCAGCACCTACCTGTAGCACGCGCTCCAGCAGGTATATCTCCTTAGTCACCCCCAAACCAAATTCTTCCTTTGGACGCCTCTCCTTCCAGTTCTCTGCTGCCAATGACTGGAACGAACTACAAAAATCTCTGAAACTGGAACACCCTATCTCCCTCACTAGCTTTAAGCACCAGCTGTCAGAGCAGCTCATAAATTACTGCACCTGTACATACCATCTACAATTTAGCACAACAACTACCTCTTTACCTACTGTATTTATTTATTAATTTATTTGCTCCTTTGCACCCCATTATTTCTGTCTCTACTTTTCACTTTCTTCCACTGCAAACCAACCATTCCAGTGTTTTTTTTTTATTTTTTTTTTAGTTTTTATTTTACTTGCTGTGTTGTACTCACTTCGCCTCCATGGCCTTTTATATTTTTATTATTTATACACATATATTTGTTTGCCTTCACCTCCCTTATTCACCTCACTTGCTCACATTGTTTGAACTTATTTTTTTTTCACTGTATTATTGACTATATGTTTGTTTTACTCCATGTGTAACTATGTGTTGTTGTATGTGTCGAACTGCTTTGCTTTATCTTGGCCAGGTCGCAATTGTAAATGAGAACGTGTTCTCAATTTGCCTACCTGGTTAAATAAAGGTTAAATAAATAAAATAAAAAAAATAAGTTAAATAATCTGTCTGTAAACAATTGTTGGAAAAATTACTTGTGTCATGCACAAAGTAGATATCTTAACTTGCCAAAACTATAGTTTGTTAACAAGAAATTTGTGGAATGGTTGAAAAAAAAAGTTTAATGACTTCAACCTAAGTGTATGTAAATGATGTGCAGAAGATGAATGTGCAAGTAGAGATACTGGGGTACAAAGGAGCAAGATAAATAAATAATACAGTATGGGGTGAGGTAGTTGGATGGGCTATTTCAGATGGCCTATGTACAGGTGCAATGTATCTGTGAGCTGCTCTGACAGCTGGTGCTTGGAGTTAGTGAGGAGAATATGAATCTCCAGCTTCAGTGATTTTTGCAGTTCGTTCCAGTCATTGGCAGCAGAGAACTGGAAGGAAAGGCGGCCAACGAGGAATTGGCTTTGGGGTGACCAGTGAAATATACCTGCTGGAGTGCGTTCGCGGGTGGGTGCTGCTATGGTGACCAGTGAACTGAGTAAGTGGGCTTTACCTAGCAAAGACTTGTAGATGACCTGGAGCCAGTGGGTTTGGCGACGAGTATGAAGTGAGGGCAGCCAACGAGAGCGCACAGGTTGCAGTCGTTGGTAGTATATGGGGCTTTGGTGACAAAACGGATGGCACTGTGATAGACTGCATCCACTCTTTAATATTCCGGCTGCTTCCAACGCTTTTCAGATTGCAGCTGCAATGTAGAAATGTGATTTATACCTGAAAATGCACATTTTTCTAAAAAAACTTTCCTATACCATAAATATGTTATCAGACGTCATCTTATGAAGTTGTTTCTTGTTAGTGGCTATATATATCCTTATTTAGTCGAAATTGTGATAGCTGCCATGCAGGAAGAAATGGTGGAAAAAGAAAGTTGTGTCTTTTGCTATCGTGGTTAGCTAATAGATTTACATATTGTGTCTTCCCTGTAAACAATTTAAAAATCAGAAATGATGGCTGGATTCACAAGATCTGTATCTTTCATCTGGTGTCTTGGACTTGTGATTTAATGATATTTAGATGCTTGTATTTACTTGTGACGCTATGCTAGGCTATGCTAGTCAGCTTTTTTACTGTGGGGGGTGCTCCCGGATCCGGGATGAGTACCAACTAAAAGTTAATGTGGGTCTGGAAGGAGAGTTTATAGTCTAACCAGACACCTAGGTATTTGTAGTTGTCCACATATTCTAAGTCAGAACCGTCAGAGTAGTGATGCTGGACGTGCGGGCAGGTGCGGGCAGCGACCGTTGAAGAGCTTGCAATTAAGAGCAGTTGGAGGCCACGGAAGGAGAGTTGTATGGCATTGAAGCTCGTCAGGTGGTTAGGTAGCACAGTGTCCAAAGAAGGGCCAGAAGTATACAGAATGGTGTCGTCTGCGTAGAGGTGGATAGAGAATCACCAGCAGCAAGAGCGACTGAGGTGCACCCATGACCAGCTCGGAAAACAGATTGCATAGCGGAGAAGGGACGGTGGGATTCGAAATCGTCGGTGATCTGTTTGTGTAACTTGGCTTTCGAAGACCTTAGAAAGGCAGGGTAGGATAGATATAGGTCTGTAGCAGTTTGGTCTAGAGTGTCTCCCTCTTTGAAGAGGAGGTGACTGCGCAGCTTTCCAGTCTTTGGGGATCTCAGACGATACGAAAGAGAGTTGAACAGGCTAGTAATAGGGTTGCAACAATTTCGGCAGATCATTTTAGAAAAAGGAGGGTCCAGATTGTCTAGCCCGGCTGATTTGTAGGGGTCCAGATTTTGCAGCTCTTTCAGAACATCAGCTACCTGGATTTGGGTGAAGGAGAAATGGGGGAGGCTTGGGCGAGTTGTTGTGGGGGGTGCAAGGCAGTTGACCGGGGTAGGGGTAGCCAGGTGGAAAGCATGGCCAGCCGTAGAAAAATGCTTATTGAAATTCTCAATTATCGTGGATTTATCGGTGGTGACAGTGTTTCCTAGCCTTAGTGTAGCGGGCAGCTGGGAGAAGGTGCTCTTATTCTCCATGGACTTTACAGTGTCCCAGAACTTTTTTGAATTTGTGCTACAGGATGCAAATTTCTGTTTGAAAAAGCTAGCCTTAGCTTTCCTAACTGCCTGTGTATATTGGTTCCTAACTTCCCTGAAAAGTTGCATATCACAGGGGCTATTTGATGCTAATGCAGTACGCCACAGGATGTTTTTGTGCTGGTCAAAGGCAGTCAGGTCTGGAGTGAACCAAGGGCTATACCTGTTCCTGGTTCTACATTTTTTGAATGGGGTAAGATGGTGAGGAAGGCACTTTTAAAGAATAACCAGGCATCCTCTACTGACGGGATGAGGTCAATATCCTTCCAGGATACCGGGGCCAGGTCGATTAGAAAGGCCTGCTCGCTGAAGTGTTTTAGGGAGCGTTTGACAGTGCTGAGGGTGGTCGTTTGACCGCAGTCCCATTATGGATGCAGGCAATGAGGCAGTGATCGCTGAGATCTTGGTTGAAGACAGCAGAGGTGTATTTGGAGAGCAAGTTGGTTAGGATGATATCTATGAGGGTGCCCATGTTTACGGATTTAGGGTTGTACCTGGTGGGTTCCTTGATGATTTGTGTGAGATTGAGGGCATCAATCTTGGATTGTAGGACTGCCAGGGTGTTAAGCATGTCCCAGTTTAGGTCACCTAGCAGCACGAGCTCTGAAGATAGATGGGGGGCAATCAATTCACATATGGTGTCCAGGGCACAGCTGGGAGCTGAGGGGGGTCGGTAGCAGGCGGCAACAGTGAGAGACTTATTTCTGGAGAGATTAATTTTTAAAATTAGAAGTTCGAACTGTTTGGGCATAGACCTGGAAAGTATGACAGAACTTTGCAGGCTATCTCTGCAGTAGATTGCCACTCCGCCCCCTTTGGCAGTTCTATCTTGTCAGAAAATGTTATAGTTAGGGATGGACATTTCAGGGCTTGATCAGTCCAGCTGCTCCACACCACCTTACACTTCCCTATTTGCTTCACTCTGGGAGCTTTTTCCCTCTGCGCCATGTCCTTACAGAACACCAACAAGCTCCCATCTCTTAACACTTTAGTATTGACAACTACCCCAATCAAATCTTTTATCACAGCCCTCAACCTTATCAGACTCTACACCCCAATTGCTCCTTCCTCCCTAAACTTCAGAATAACTTTATGCTCCTCCTCACCTCCATGCTCTTTTCGCGGACGAAATCAGTGACCGGAGCCATATTACAATAGCTGGAAGTAGTGGGATGGAAGATGGCGGAAACTGAGGTTTTGTTTGAAACTGCTAATGTGTCAAATGAAGCTAATAGTACAGAAAGTGAGAATGAGTGGGTTACAGTGGCGAAGAAAAAGGGAAACAAGAGAAGTAAAGATATGTTGGAAAATAGGAAACCTGTCAGGTGTGCTCCCTCTCCGGCCTCTAGATCACCAGGCTGCTCGTTATGGAGAAAGGTGACTGTCACCATCGTTACACACATCAGCGCATAATGACACTCACCTGGACTCCATCACCTCCTTGATTACCTGCCCTATATATGTCACTCCCTTTGGTTCCTTCCCCAGGCGTCATTGTTTCTGTTTCATGTCTGTGCGTTGTTCGTTTTGTATTATGTTTTCATTTATTTATTAAATCATTCACTCCCTGAACTTGCTTCCCGACTCCCAGCGTTACAAATACACACGTTACAAAACCACTAGACTCGCTTTTGGTCGGAGTCAGGGTTTTGGATCAATGCTACTTGGCAAATCCATTTAACGTCTCTAGGAAAATCTGGAATGTGTTGGAAGAAAGTGTGGAGTCGGTGAGAGTCACAAGAAGTGGTATTTAAAAAAACATTTTTTTTTTTTTTTAAATGTGTGTCTGCAGAGCAGAAGAAGCGTGTGTTAAGCCTCAAAAAGATAACCAAGTGAAATGTTTCCTGCATGGATTTTCGTAGCAGGGCGCCTATCAAGGGGGTTATTTCTCGGGTGGGGCAAGAAAAAGGCAGAGGATATAACTAAAGAAATCGATGGAATGGTTGGTGCACGTTGATTGACCTGTATGGTGGACGGAGAAAAGAAGATCACTTCATCCATGCTACTGTTCTTTGATGAAGAGTCTCTCCCTTCTCATATAAAGTTAAGATTCATGAGATACCCTATAAGAGATTTTGTGCACAAGTCAATCAAATGTATTTATAAAGCCCTTCTTACATCAGCTGATGTCACAAAGTGCTGTACAGAAACCCAGCCTAAAACCCCAAACAGTAAGCAAAGCAGGTGTAGAAGCACAGTGGCTAGGAAAAACTCCCTAGAAAGGCCAGAACCTAGGAAGAAACCTAGAGAGGAACCAGGCTATGAGTGGTGGCCAGTCCTCTTCAGGCTGTGCCGGGTGGAGATTACAACAGAACATGACCAAGATGTTCAAATGTTAATAAATGACTTGCAGGGTGAAATAATAATAATAACAGTGGTTGTCGAGGGTGCAACAGGTCAGCACCTCAGGAGTAAATGTCAGTTGGCTTTTTATAGCTG